>NC_137012.1:14428174-14720674 GCF_032717465.1 Coenobita brevimanus | reverse complement strand
ACATTGTTATCATTCTGAATTAAACTATTCTTTCATTATATGTTCTACATAGAAAAGTGTCACTTTAAAGTGACAAATAAATCTACTATTGAAGGAGTAAACACGGTAAACAAGCGATACAAGATTTGGTACCTCGAAGCTCAGACTGTCAGTTCCCGCCGAGTGCTAGCGAGTGTAGCAGGATGATCAATTCCAGAGATGGTTTCACCCACATTTTGCTACAATGTCATTCACTTTTACAAACATGGAGTATGCAGATGTGATTTTTATCTATGCGTTCTGCAATGGCATCACTGAAGCATCAGCAAGAGAATGCAGACGGAAATATCCAAACAGAAGGAGCCCAGAAGCAAAAGTGTTCTACCATGTCTACCAGCATCTCTGGGACAAAGATGGTTTTCCTGGAGTTGAAGCCACAGCTGAATGCATGGAAAGGCAAGATGAAATACAACGTATAGTAGGAATGGTACATCACAGCCCTAGCATCAGTACAAGAAGAATTTCATGCCGACTGAGTGTTCCATAAACGATAAATTGTGCGTAGTGGTGAGCGTGGTGTGGCAGGTGTGCAGTACCTCAGAGCCTCGCCACTGCCTCTTGTCGTCACTCGGCTGGTCCACTGACACACTGTGATACTTACCTGACAATTAATGAAAGAATAGTCTAATTCAGAATGAAAACAATGTGTAAAATTTAAAAGAAAATTGAGTAACTTGGCAACACAGCAAGGTCCCCTAGTCCGGCTGCCTCTCGTTCACATGTCTGTCAGATTTGAAAATTTCCCCACTTGTAAACCATTACATTAAACACCTATAATTATTGAGTATTTTATGCTTAGAATTGCATAAGCTTGCTTTTCCCAGAGTTTCTGGAATGGAATGGAATGGAATATGAAGTTTAGGCCAAAGGCCAAGCACTGGGACCTGATTGGTCATTCAGCGCTTTGATGAGTGAGATATGAAAGATGATAGTTTAAAAGAATGAGTATAAAAATAGAGAAAACTACTACACAATAATCATGCAACTAAAATCGTAGGTAAAGTGAAAACAGATGTAGACAGCAAGCCCTACAACATAACTATGACAACACTAATCACAGCTTGCAGTATAGCCCTGTCTCCTTTAAAAATGCCATAAGGCTAGAAACATTTGCCCTATTACCTAAAACAAGGGATCCCCTATTTGTTAAAAATATAGCCCGAGAGCAAACATAGGTCAGACAGTCCAATAAGAAATGCCTGCAAGTTACTGTGACATGACAGATGTCACACTGGGGTGGGATCCCTCAGTCCAAAAGGAACCCATGAGTCAAATGCATATGGCCAATTCGCAGCCTAGTCAACCTTGTCTCAAAACCCCGACAAGCCTGAGAAGAGGATGACCAGGCATAGACCGATGGCCGAATCTCTTTATACTCTGAGTTATTGGCCAGGGAGGGGGAAGCCCATCTCGCCTGCCACTCAGACCAAACAAAGTTATGGATAACGGTCTTCAAATCAGAATAGGGAACCTTATTATAACCAACAAAAGGAAGAGAACATGCCGATTTTGCCTCTTTATCAGCAAATTCGTTCCAACAGAGATTAACATGTGACGGTATCCAGCAAAACGAAACAAATTTATACTTTGTAGCCAGGCGCCAAAGCCAAGACTGAATCATCCTTATTATAGGGTGGAATGTGTTAAACTGCTTAATGGCGGTCAAGCTTCCATAGGAGTCTGAATATATTGTAAACATCTTTCCCGGCATTGAGTAAGCCTCTTCAAGAGCCTTCTCAATAGCAGTTAGTTCAGCAGTGAGAACAGACACATTATTTGAGAGCCGTCCAAGACGTACACCCCCTTTATGGACGACAGCACAGCCTACACCAAGGGGTGACTTTGAGCCATCAGTATACAACTTTACTGAGTCTCTGTGGAGAAGGTCATGGCGCAAAAACTTCGATTTAGTTTCTTCATCCAAAAAGATTTTTCTACATATGGTTTTGGGACACACATTAGGTTGTGGAATAAGCCAAGGAGGGAGACTGCTGTAGCTTACTGGTTCAATTTTTTGCTCCCTCAGCGATGCGTCACCCACAGGAAGCATGCGAATCTGGAATGGTATAGAGGCTCTTGGACCACAGAACTTAGACGGGTCACACTGCAACAGAACATCAACACAAGGATTGGTGTAACGATTGCTCTTAATTCGCGCAATGTAGAGAAGCCCTAACTCATGCCTGCGTAAGTTCAGAGGAAGGTGGTCTGTATCTACATATAAACTCTCCACAGGGGAAGTGCAGTAGGCACCCGAGCACAGTCGTAGTCCCGTATTGAGGAGCACATCAAGCTCAAGAAGTTTGGTCTTACATGCAGAGGAATAAATTTGGCATGAGTGGTCAATCTGTGACTGGCACAAAGAGTTATAGAGCCTGAGAAGGGAGTTCCTATCAGCACCCCAATCAAAACCAGAGACCATCCTAAGGATATTTAATGATTTCTTGACTTTAAGCTTCAGATAATCAAAGTGCTGTGACCAAGAGAGACGTGAGTCAAAGATCATGCCCAGAAACTTAACCTCCTTCTCAAAAGGGATGATGTCGTTGTTTAACTTTAAGTGTGGGACAACCTCCTGGTGTGTGCTTCTAGTGAAGCGGACTGCAACAGTCTTGGAAGGTGAAAAGCAAAAACCATTATCATCAGCCCAACGACAAATAGTATATATGGACTTCTGCAGGTGATGACTAATCTCGACTGCGTCATAGCCAGACACACAAATTGCCAAATCATCAGCATACAAGCTGCCCAACACAGGGCGGGAAATCTGATCAAGAACGCCATTGATAGCCACAGCGAAACAGGTGACACTAAGAATGCTGCCTTGGGGAACACCCTCCTCTTGCCTATAAGGGCTGGATACAACATTTCCCACACGAACCCTAATGTAACGTTCCGACAAGAAGGAGCGGATAAAGCGAAACATATTTCCCTCTATGCCATATCGAGACAGCTGAAGAAGGATACTAGTGTGCCTGGTTGTGTCATACGCCTTCTCGAGGTCAAAGAACAACCCAATAGTCTGACAATGGTTGGCAAAGCTTTGCTGGATTTTATTTGAGAGGATCAGGAGGGGGTCTAATGTCGAACGGTTCTTCCGAAACCCAAACTGGTAAGGAGAAAGCAGCTTTTCGGATTCTAAGTACCACATTCACCTTGCATGAACTAGCTTTTCCATCATCTTACAAACACAGCTGGTCAATGCGATAGGCCTATAGGTGGTGGCCAAAAGGGGATTTTTGTTTGGCTTGTTGATGGGAATGATGAGGGAAACTCTCCAACTGGCAGGAAAAATGCCCGTTTCCCAAATTTTGTTAATGATCTTTAGAAGGAACTTCGTAGCCATAACAGGCAAATTTGTGAGCACTGAATAGAGGATGTTGTCCTCACCTGGAGATGTAGAGGTAATCGATGACAAAACGTCTTCCAGTTCCCGGAGTGTGAACGGAACATTATAGGCAGCATTGCAAGAAGATGGAGAAGGTAGAGGCATGTCAGGAATACCATTCCCTGATATTCAAGAGGACTTGGAGACATCAGCAAAATGCCTCCCTAAGGTCTCCGCAACCTCAGCAGGATCAGTGATGAAGTTGCCACCTATTTTCAATATCGGGTTGGGAGATGGGATAATTTTGCCTGAAAGCTTTCTAATTTTCCTCCATATAACCTTAGAGGGAGTCTTGGAATTAATGCCGTTGATGTAAGATATCCAGGAGTCCCGCATGGCCTTTCGAAAGTAGCGGCGCTGCTTTGCCATGGCATGTTGGTAAATTTGGCACGTAGCAGCTGAGCCACTGGTCTCGTAACGAAGATACCATTTTCTTGTAATTTTCCTTAGTATGGCACAGGTTTTATTCCACCAGGGGACTGCAGGTCGACGCGGTTTACCTTAGGGAGTTTCTGGAAAACCTCGTGAATCACCCTGTATATATATATATACAGTAATCCCTCTAATATCCGAACGCCCAATATCCGAACATCCCCACTAACCGGACATAATCCTCCTGGGATCCAATATTCCCAAAATGGGCCAAAAACCGCAAAAAATTGGAAAAAAATCTGACTTTTTTCTCTCCCATAATTTGAAATTCCCGCCTGGCGCCGAACAGCTGTTACACCATGGTCCCTTCACCCCTTCCTTCCTCCCCCTCCCCCCTCCCCTGTCAGGGTTGCCATTTGGTATTTTTCATTATCAAGTGTGGGCCAATTTGGTAATGAAAAATTCATTTGGTAATGAATTAGAATAATGCATTACCAAATGGATTTTTCACATGTATGAGGATACACAGAATGGAGATGGTGGATTGTTTGCTCTCTCTGATTAATCTGCTACCCTACATAGTATGAAAATAATCAACATGGTGTTAGTTATAAGGAGAGTGATTACATGTATTTCCACTTGTATATATAATTAGTGAAGAATATATGCTAGCTTTACGAATTTGGTAATGAAAAGTTATATTTGACAATGAAAGTTGAGGAGATTGGTAATGTGGCTGTTGCGATCTGGCAACTCTGTTACCCCACCAACATGAACAGTCACAGCTTAACTCCGATGGACAGATACTCATAACAGTGCAAGCCACAGGTGCTTGTTTTTTGTGAATAAACAGTGAATAAACTGCAATACCTTGCCACTAGAACACACAGGAATTTACAGTGTTGTGCAGTGTTAAGAAATTAGAATTTAGAGTGCAGAGGATTAACTGTGGACTGCAAACTGGCAGTTCAAACCAGTCCAGGAGCAAGGGACTTGTAAGTACCCAGAATGTTTAATATTGTATAAACTCACCTCTAAAACCTCATTTTATGGTTCTTTTGCATTTATTTCAGTCTTTTATGTCCCTTATTGGTGTGATTTGGGTCTTAAATAGGTGCAATGCATGTCCAGAGGGAGTTGTATAGGTGTTTTTCAGAGTTAGGGTCCATAAGTACAAGTCCATAAGCTTGGGCCCAATATCCGGACAGGACCACTATCCGGACCTGCCTATGGCTCTATTACGTCGGATATCGGAGGGATTACTGTATATATATATATATATATATATATATATATATATATATACAGTAATCCCTCTACTATCTGATGTAACAGAGCCAAAGGCATGTCCGGAAAGTGGTCCCGTCCGGAAAGTGGTCCCGTCCGGAAAGTGGGCCCCTGGCTCCTGGACTGCTACTTAAGGACCCTAACCCAGCCTAACTTTGAAAGCCACCTAAATAACTCCCTACCAGACATGCATAGCACCTATTTAAACCTATTTAAGACCCTATTCACACCAATAATGGACATAAAACACGAAATAAATGAAAAGGAACCAAACAATGAGGAATTAGAAGTGACTGTACCTCAGCCAGGGTACTTACAGCACGTTTGTGGCCGGCTTTTCTAAGGTTTTGGCAGTGGTAAAAATGCTCTTGAAGCATGCATAGTAATCCAGTGTTGTGCTGCAAATAGTTCTTTGCACTGTGAATTATAATTGTTTAACACTGCACATTGTTCTTAACTGCACCACGCCAGTTTCAACTGCCAAATTGCACTCCACAGTTAAACCTTTGCACTCTAAATTCTAATTTCTTAACACTGCACAACACTGTTAATTCCCGTGTGGTCTAGTGGCAAGGTATTGCAGTTTATTCACAAAAAATGAGCACGTATGGCTTCCATTGCGATAAGCATCTACTCGCGATAGAAGTTAGGCAGTAACTGTTGGTTGGAGTGTTGGTGACGGGGAAACAGAGTTGCCAGATCGCAACTGCCACATTACCAAACTCTTCAATTTTCATTCCCAAATTTAATTTTTCATTACCAAATTCGTAAAGCTAGCATTTACTCTTCACTAATTATATATATATATATATATATACTGTATATATATACAGGTATATATTTTCATCATCATCATCATCATGAGCCATTTGAGTATCCACTGAGGACTGGCCTATCCTGACCGAAGTAGGGACGATACAGCCAATGAATCTCTACCAAGTGGCTTAGGCTGTCTAGTAGAGACTGTATGTAGGGTGAGAAGTGCTTGTAAGTGTGAGTGTAGTGTTGTAGTGGCTTTGGATGTGTGTGTAGTCTGTGAACCAAGTGTAATCAGCCAGCGCAAGCCGACTGGGTGCAAACAAACTTTACAGTATGCGACACTGGTTCAACCACAGCATCCCTTGTGTCCGCGAATGCAGTACATGGCCAGGAGAAAGCTTCCAAAGTTTATTACCCTGGCGGGGCGCGAACCCTCGCTCTCCAGTGTACGAAAATGCACACTTTACCACTGTACCACAGAGGCTCCATATATTCTATCTATCTATACACCTAGGCTGCTTCCCCCACGGAAAGGGAGGTAGCCGAGACAGGACAACACACTCCCCATTTACTCATCCATTCAAACATATTCATTCGCATCTTAGCCCCAAAGGGGAGAAGGGACAGATCCTCACCGCACCACAACGCACAAGGGTCAACTGCGCAATGCAATCAGTGATATCAGCAGCAGGGCCCGACAGCAGAGCTGGTTTATCCCTCCCACATCATAATAGACCCATCCCCTTACCTGCACCTGACATGATTAGCTGATCAGACCAAATGCAGGAGAATATCCCCTCAGGGCTGTGTCATCATTTATTCATTCACAATTTCTCTCCATTTATTTCTGTCACGCACAGCCACTCTTCCTTGCTCAACAGACATCCCTCTCACATCCAGTGCTCTCTTCACACTGTCCATCCATCCTATTCGTGGTCTCCCTCTCAGCCTTACACCTCTCACATCAGATCTAGTTATCTTTTTCACCAATCACTCATTATCCATTCTCTCCACATGCCCAAACCATTGCAACACCCTCTGCTCAACTCTATCAGCCATCTCCCAAACATTATCCATTCTCTCCACATGCCCAAACCATTGCAACACCCTCTGCTCAACTCTATCAGCCATCTCCCAAACAACTCCAGTTCTCCTTCGCACTTCATCATTTCGCACTCGATTCATACGCGTCACTCCACACATACTCCTCAGACACCTCATCTCCATTACATTCAAACTTTTCCTCTCTGCTACACCCATACTCCATGTTTCAGCCCCATATAATGCAGTCGGCACCACAACACCCTCATACAGCCTTCTCTTTACATCCATTCTAAGCGAACGACATCTAAACACCTTTTTCATTCTTCCCAGCACCTTCCCAACTTCATTCATTCCAAACTTCACTTCTGAATCTATTCTTCCATCCACAGCAACATGTGACCCTAAATATTTAAAACATTCTACCTCCTCAAGCAACTCACCATTCAAAACCATATTCATCCCCCTACCATCTACCAACCTCGTACACTTCATCACTTTACTCTTATTCTCATTTATTTTCAATTTCCTCCTTTCACACACCCTTCCACACTCCTCTACCAACTGTCTCAATTTCTCCTCTGAATTAGCCACCAGTGCAGTATCATCTGCAAACAGCAGCTGCTTCAGATTCCACTCTCCATCATCAACATTCACCAGACTCAGACCTCCACCTAAAACTCTTGCATTCACTTCCCTTACAACACCATCGATATAAATATAAAACAACCAAGGCGACATCACACATCCCTGTCGCAGCCCCACTCTCACAGGAAACCAATCACTCACAGCATTTCCCACTCTTACACACGCTCTACTATTTACATAAAAACTCTTCACCCCTTTTAGTAACCTACCATCAAGTCCATACAATCTTGAAACAGTCCACAAAGCCTCTGTATCAATTCTATCATACGCTTTCTCTAAATCCATGAATGCCCAAAACACATCCTTGCCTTTCGCTAAATACTTTTCACACACTTGTCTCAGAGCAAACACCTGATCCACGCATCCTCTCCATCTATCTATCTATCTATAGATAGACAGATAGATAGATAGATATTACATAGATAGATGGAGATATAGATAGATAGATAGACATAAATATAGATATATCTATATGTCTATCTATCTATCAATTTATCTATCTATCTACATATGCTGTATGTGTACTACAATAAAAAATAGGGATATATATATATATATATATATATATATATATATACAGAGATAGACCGATTATCCGGGCTATATGGTGTTAAGGGGTGCCCGATTAGTCCGAAAGCACGATTAATCCGGCAGAAACAAAACACAAGTACTGTACTGTTAGACTGATTTATTTACCGGTAAATGTACACTTTAAGTACCAGAAAGACCTTTCCAGTTCAATGTATATTCCTCCAGTTTGTTTCAGTATATTTCAGACTATATTCAGTTCGGTAAATCACGTTTTCTTACTGATAGATTTCCTCCCTGTTATTATCGTCACGTTCTAAAGCTGTACCTACGATTGTTTCCAGCACAATGGACAAAACTCATCGTACTCAAATGTGGACTTCGTTTCCCAACTTCCCAACTGAAGATTAGGTTAGGTTACATTATTAGGGGCAGTTAAGCTAGGTTAGGCCAGGTTTGAACACTTACATTAGAACAGTGTCTTCTGCCGTTACGTTAACGAATCAAAGAGTCGTCACACCAGAACGGCTAAAAACAGCGGGGAAAGATTTAACAAGAAATGTTTATTTACCAACCCAGAAATAATCAGAAAAATATAACAGACTATCAGGATGAACTGATTTGGTAAGGTGCTTTTACTGCTTACAGCAAAGTGTATGTTTACTCCCCTCAAATCCTCAATGTTCGTGAGTTCAGAAATTTGTGTGTTCCTGTGGCAGACCTTGAAACCATTTTTTTCAAAGTTATAAAGTCAGTTTCTTTTTCTTACAGATGTGAAAAGACTCATCTGGTACACCTGGCTTTTTCCCCTCCTCCCTAAACCAATCTTGTGATTTGCTGATTCGTGAAAGAAAATTAGGGGGCATGTTACATTAGAATTTAAACATAAAGTTAGGGTGCATGTTACTTTAGCATTTAAACATATCGGCGAAAACATCTGGGATGAAAGGACCGCCGAGCTGTTTGGGATGGTAGAGTAGGGTCGTGTAAACATACCAGTGACCGTTCCCTTCCCACAATTGTTCGCAGTTTGTATGGCTCTCCCTAACTTAACGTTACTGACACCGGTACAGTAAAGCATTGTTCAAGGCTAGCAGCCATAAGGGGTTAATGGAATACATTATTGTTTGTATCAATACTCTCTCTTTCACACATACACAAACGAACAAAAGAATGTGCAATAAATGTACACTTAACTGTAAGGAGCAGAAATAACTGTATGCTCTGTCGGTCCGAAATGTGTTGGGAAGCGACATCGAACACAGAATGTGGAACTGAATGCCACCTTACGAGAACACTTGAGATGAAAGTATTTTTTCTTATTAGTAAACATAATCGTTCCATTTCATCCCCTATAATTGTGAAACTTGTAAATTTTCGTCCAAGCATACACCCTAATAACCTTACAAATTCAATTCATATTCTCTAGTTTGTTTTCTGTATTTTTCTAGTTTGTTTTCTTATTATCATAACGTTCCTTAACCTCTACACCGCGGGCTTGTTTACCAATGACTTGCGTGTGCCGCGGGGTTATTTGGGCTCCGACAGACTCTCAAAAAATATTTGCCAAAAATCAGTTATTAGTCCTAGAATAATAAAATTATATATGCTTATGGCACATACCTTCAGCTTTCTCCTGGAATGAGTGTTGAGCCTTCGTCAGTTACCGTAGGACTTGTGGAGACCTCTGAAGTAGGGTAACGAAGTCTCCACTTTACACTTCCCGACAACCCGTAATATGATTACCACAGCCAGATACAAACACTATAAACACTATTCTACAATTTTCAAGTAGTTTGGGATCCATACTAAAAAAAAAAACACTGTGAAAGCAATGGAAATTACGAGCGCGTCTGATCGTCGCACTGGCACTAGTTCGCTCTTAGTAGTCTGTCATTTATTATTCATAAAACCCCTCACACTTTATATTTCTATTACTATATAACACTTATATATATCTACAGTCTTTATTCATAAGTTTCCTTCAGTAGTATTAGTTTATTGTCACTGTAGGGATTCAATTTCTTTCAGTAAAATACGTAGCATTCACTTTCTCGTCCTGTATACTGGCATTGAGAGTGAATGTCACTTTCATCTTCACTCTCATAACGTTATCATAGCATTCAGACATGCTAGAGTGAAACTTTCACTTTCATTACTCTTAGGGTATATACTCGTATTCTTATAATACTACTCATTTACATTTCTATTTACGTTCTCTATTTTATTTACGTTATTTACATTTCTATTTTATTTACACTGTGTTGTGCACTGTCACTTGAAATAACTTATAAAACTGTTTTCCATTGTTCACGTATATTTACATTCATTACTTTCACTTGCTGTTTACACATTATTTACACATTATTTACAATTCCACTTGCACTGTTTTACTCAATAGAAAGATCGTAGTCACTCTTTTATCAATTGTCAGCCCTTTACCTCTTTCCACACGAGGTTTAGTAGGGGGTAAAGGTCACAGGGCCATTTGCATGGGGGTGAAAAAAGGCCTTGAAGTCAGCAAGAAGAAACATACGTACTCTCACTTCGGAAGTTGAGAGTAACCTGATAACGGAGGGCTAGCGTGGAGGCCTGCTAAGGGGTTATTCAGGGTTACCAATATTACTTCTTGAAACAGCTAAGTCTAGCACTGATATGATTGGCAGGAAATCTAGACAATACATTATAAATTTGGTAGTTCCAGGTGAATGTAAATATCACTTAGGCTTCTCCCTTCCCTCCTTACATGTATATTTATTTCGAAAATAGATTAGAGGCCTACTTAGGAGATATATTTTCAGAGCTACCAATGTTAGATCTTGAAACATCTTTGTTTAGCACTGATATGATTGGCAGGAAATCTAGACAATACATTATAAATTAGGTAGTTCCAGGTGAATGTAAATATCACTTAGGCTTCTCCCTTCCCTCCTTACATGTATATTTATTACGAAAATAGATTATAGGGCATATTTCAAGGGGAAAAAAACAGCGAAAATTAGCGAACGAGTGCACGTGAGGTGTTGTCAGGTGATAATTAGCCAATTCCAGGTGTTTGGCACTCTCACTTACCTTATTTCTTTCTTGTATATATTATTTGGTATAAGAATAGGACATAGGGCTTATTTCAATGGATGAAATCAGTGAAAAATTCCAGGGAAGATTTACTTAGAGTAGCACGGCCGGGCAGGCGAGAGGATAGGGTAATGGAGGGGGGGTAGGGAGGGGAGTCAAGAACGGGGAGAAATGGCTAAATTGTCAACAATGGATGGGAGTACAGATGAGATTAGGAGTGCTGACTAGTGTTGGACATTGGCAGTACTGATAGATGATACAAGCCCCCACTTGGAAGCCCGGGTGAATTCAAAATAACACAGAATCACAAAAGCGACGCCCCGCGGTATGATCCCTTGCTCCCAAGCGTCACGAAAGTGACGCCCCGCGGTTAAGGGGTTAAGCCTTACCTACGATTGTTTCCGGCATAATGGAAGAAACTTACTCATAATTAGGGTGCATGTTACATTAGCATTTAAACATATCGGCGAAAACATCTGAGATGAAGTGGCAGGCCGCCTGACTGTTTGAGATGGTAGAAGAGGGTCGTGAAAACATACCAGTGACCTTCGTTCCCTTCCCATAATTGTTTGCGTTTTTTTATAGCTCTCCCTAACCCAACATCCCTGACACCGGTACAATAAAGCATTGTTCGTGGCTGACAGCTGTTATGGGGTTAATGGAATGCATTATTGTTTGTATTAATACTCTCTTTCACACACACAGTACACTTAAGAACGAACAAAAGAGTGAACAGTAAATGTAAAAGGAAGAAATAACTATGCTCTGTCGGTCCGAAATGTGTTGGGAAGCGCAATATCTAACAAAGAATGCAGAACTGAATGCTAACATATGAGAACACATGAGTAATTTTTTTTTTTTTTCTGATTAGCAGACATTCTTGTTTCATTTCAATCCCAAAAACTAGGAAACCCATTACTTTTCATCTAAGCATACAGCCTAAAGACTTCACCAATTCACTTCATATTCCTCCAGTTTGTTTTCTGTGTTTTTCTATTTTGAGGGTGGTAAATTACCTTCTCTTGCTGAAAGATTTTCTCTTTTATCACGTTCTTTAAGCCGTACCTACGATTGCTTCGGGCATAAAGGAAGAAACTCATCGTACACAAAAGTGGATTTAGTTTCCCAATTTCCCAACTGGAGCCCAGGTTAGGTTAAATTAGGTTAAATTATTAACTAGTTAAGCAAGGTTAGGCTACGTCAGGAGTATCAGTTGCCTCACCAAACTCCACCCTACCACCCTTGTGATCGAGTTGTGAGCAGGAGGTGTGGGTGGGGGCAGGGTGAGCAAGACCCTCTCTGGTTTATCCATGCCTCTCTCCCTAGCAACTGGATGCTTCCTGTTTAAACCGGAGCATTCGTACGGATAATTCTATGAATTACTGTACCACTGAACCGTTGGGACACGGCCCGGATATACCGAAAGCTGGATAATCCGAGCCTGGATAATCGAGCTTCCACTGTATATATATACTGAATATACAGAAGTACTGTCATCATTTGGATCCTCTGACCACAATCTCATCAAAGCCTCATTAGTCGGCTCCCTCAAACCTCCCTGTTCTGTACCTTTCAGGGTGACCCGATGGCACTTTGATACAGCAAACTGTGATAGATTTAAAAATTATCTTGCTGACATTCCATGGCAGTCTTTCTTCTCTAGTGACATCAATTCTACCTAGTAACACATTAATGATTTAATACTAGCTGGTATGGATTTATTCACACCAAGTCAACAGTTCACTAAAAGACTGAACTCTCCAGAATGGTTTGACTGCAACTGTGCCAGAGCAATGGTCCAAAAGTCATTGACATAAACTTTGAATAAAAAACATCTGAATCACTTTGTCAACTTAAAATTGCTAGAAACCATGCAAGAGCTGTAATCAATCTCGCTAAATCAAACATTATTCAACACCAAGCATCAAAACTACTTAACAATCCTAATGGCAATAGAATATTCAGATCAACTCTCAATTCTTTCCATTATAACTTTAACAAGTCATCACCCATTGCTCCCCTAAAATCTTCACACCATACCATTACTAATGACCTGCGCAGTAAAGCGAATAACCTTGCCAGTAATTCTACTTTAAAGGATGTCAGCCAGAACGTCGCTGTACTAGAACCTGACTCTCCTGTAATTGCTCCACTTAAAATACAGACAAGATACGTAAAATCCATCCTAGACAATCTACCAACCAACAAAGCTCCAGGCCCAGATAGAAATCCACCAATTGTTTTGAAAAACTGCTCCCCAGAACTTGCCTCTGTTCTAGCTAAATTATTCAGACTACATATACATACTTCTTCATCCCCTAATTCATCGAAAGAAGCCAATATCCCACCAATTCCAAAGAATGGAAGTTCCTCTGACCCCTCTGATGAAAGACCAATAGCTATCATGTCTTCTCTTGGTAATGTATTTGAAATTGTAATTAATATGCACACAATTAAACATCTTGAATCCAACAACTTAATTACAGAGAGAGAAAATGGTTTTTGCCATGAAAGATCCACCACTGATATACTCAATGTCCTGAATCATACCATCCATCAGTTGACCAACATGGAGAAACTCGTGCAGTAACCCTTGATATTTTTAAAGCTTTCGACAGTGTGTGGCACCATTCCCTGCTATCCGAACTCCCTTGTTATGATTAATGTCTTTTATTCCTCTGCTTTCCTCGTATCTCTGCGACAGAAAAATAAGAGTAAAGGTAGATGATGAACATTCCAATTTCCACTCAATTAATGCTGGGATCAGTTCTGGTGCCAGCCCTATTCCTAGTTCACATTAATGATCTCTTACCTGTCACCCACAATCCCATCCATTCATATGCAGATGACTCAACACTTCATAGTTCACTGACATTCAAACACTCATTCAGTTTAATATCTCTAATTCTCAACTCAGTGCAGCCTTCTCCATAAATCAAGACTTACCGCACTGAATGAGGACAAAATAACCTTGTCTCATTTAATGCTAGTAAAACCAAATATATACAATTCACTAATATACTGACACTGCCAGATTCATATATTATCTTCAATGTTACTAATATTCCTATCTCCAAAAGTATTGAAATACTCAGTGTTTCACTTAACAATGCCCTCAGCTGGACCTCTCATGTCAGAGCACTTGCTAAAGCTGACTCAAAGAAATTTGGATTATTGTACAGAGTCCGTAAAATTCTTCACTGACGAACGTTAGCTATAATTTATAAGTCATGTGTGCTCTCAGCCTGCATAATGCTCACCCATGTGGAATGGATGTGGAGAAGTTGCACTAAAGAAACTAGACAAAATTCAGAACAAATCTGTTGGAATTATTAATAACCCTGCTATTACAAATAAACTACTTCCCCTAAAAGTAAGAAAGAATGTTGCCTCCCTTGCATTATTTTACAGACACTTTAATGGCAAATCCTCAGACGAACTTGCGTCCATTGTGTCACCTCTCCATGCCTTCCTTCATGCTACACAGGCATCTGGTAGCGCTCATGACTGGCAAATGCTCAGACGAAGTTGAGTCCATTGTGTCACCTCTCCATGCCTTCCTTCGTGCTACACAGGCATCTGGTAGCGCTCATGACTGGAATGTCACACAGCCATGTTTCAGAGCTTCTGCCTATCTGAATTCTTTTATTCACTGAACTGCGTCTCTCTGGAACTCACTTCCCCAGAGTTGTTTACCCCCAAACTTCAACCTACAGTTGTTCAAGTCCAACACTGACAGAGTCTTTATGAATGGAGGAGGCCAGTAATCTGGTGCATGAGATTATTTTTCATTCATTTGTTTTTCCTCCCACTGTTCTGTTATTTAAACCATATCTATATATATATACTGTGTGTGTGTGTGTGTGGGGGGGGGCGCTCACCATCCACTGACTCGATGTAGTGCTGCTCTTGGGTGCCTGCCCTTTCCTCTCTTCCTTCTTTCATTCCTTCCTTCCACTTCTGTCTTTTTTTCATTCTTTCTTCTTCCTTCTGTCTAAGGTGACTCTACGCTGACAAGCTGAATGGTTACCTGTACACCAGGAAACCATTTACTATGCTGGGTGGTAGCCATATAACCAAATTTGGGTGCCTGGTGGTTAAGTCACTAATGAAGGTGCTCCAATTCGATTGAGCAGGTGCAGGTTTATATCCTAGGGGTGGTTGGGGTTTATTGCTCATGTAATGCCACTCTGGGATGAGTGAGGTTGGTCACTCTCATCTTCAATGTCAGGACCAACTTGCCTAGCCCCAGGCTAGGCAACACTGGATTAGGTAAGGAAAGAATGAATGAGATATATATACAGCATTTAGATAGATAGATAGATACAGTAGATAGATATGCAGTACCCTCCCATAGTGAACGTATTCAGAGTAAACAATTCGCCTAGTGAACGAGCAGGGATAATCAGGTTCATAAAACCATAATGAACATGTTGAACCCCAAGTGAACGAAATCAGGGGAAAGAGTAGGCCATAACTGCCATCTCCCATATTGAACAACCCCCCACCTCCTCCCCTTTGTAGACGCTGCACAAGAGGCCATATCTGAGCAACGTTTTGAGTAGAATCCAACGGAGGACAAAGACGAAGATCAGTAAAATTCTAGCAGCAGTGGATGTTCTGAGAGAAAAGGTCAAGGCAAATGAAACCAGCTACCTTAGGATACAGGAAGTGCTCAGTGGGGAAGAAACCACTTTTCATTATTACATTGAAAAAAAACAATACAGAAGTCAACAGATGAAACCAAACACTCATCACATGCTACTACCGAACTCAAGAACAACGGGAGCCTGTTCCCTCTACATCGTCTGCTACACTTCCTGGGGAAGACGATGATGATGTGATGTCAGTGGTGTCATCTTTGGACTTTGAAGGTTTTATGGGAGAGGCGAATGAGGTACAGGCACGTGGGGAAGTGGTTCGGTCAAGTGATGAGGGCGAGACTTGTGATGGGAATGAGAGAGTGGAAGGTGATGTGGTGGGGACACCATAAGTGCATCTCCCTGCCTCGGAACCACCTGTATTCAAGCCAATCAGGACTGCCATCTGCTCCATTTAAGGTAAATAACCACGTGTTTGTTATACTACATATATATATACACCCACCGCAAATTGACTTAGGACCTACACACACAACTGCTATGGGAGAGTTGTCTGTCTTTGCCTTGTGTTTCCACCTCTACCAAGTGAATTTTTTGGGCAAGAAGTAACTGACAACTCCTCTGGCGTTGGCAGAAGGTGGTGAAACACTCAGCACGTCAGTGCTTGCCCAGAAGTGAGAGTGGGAGTATGTGTTCCCGTCGCTCCAAGCTTGCACCTGCCTCGTTTTTCGTATGCATTACTGTTTGCCCTGTTAATTTCCCAGAGTCCAGTTGCCATGCCTGGAAAGTACTGCTCAAGGGATGAGAGAGTCCGTATCATTGCATGGAAGCAGGATAATATCCCTATCAACACAATTTGTGAACATACTGGATGTGCAAAGTCGACCGTCATGAAGAGTCTTGCTGCAGCGTGTGGCCAGCCACCAGAGCACAAGCACGGCAATGGAAAGAAGAGGACGATTTCCAGAGGAACAGATACACTTCTGAAGAGGGAAGTAATCAAGAATCCTCCACTGACAGCAGCAGAATTGAAGAGAATGCATCCCCAGCTGTTACATCTCAATTCAAACTATCCAACACCGCTTGCAGAAGGAGCTGGGTTTGCCAAACTGCACTGCAGCCAAGAAACCGCTTCTTGCTGACCACATGAAGAAGCAGCGCATTCAGTTTGCCAAGAAGTATGCACACTGGACATAGGATGAGTGGAAAAAATTATGTTTCCAGATGAATGCACGTTTCAAGTGTTCCAGGTGCGTTCCACCAAGGATCGTCGCCCTGCCTCCCATAGTCAATATGACCCTGCTTACACAGTGACGACTGTTCAGCACCCACAATCAGTAATGGTATGGGGGTGTTTCTCAGATGAAATGGGAAGGGGAGGACTCTATTTTCTTCCAAAGAACTTGATGATGAATGGTGGCCAGTACATTCAAGTTCCGAAAGATTTGTTAAACTTTTTTGCTATTCGTGGGTGCGACTTTTTCATGCACGATTCAGCTCCATGTCACAAGTCAAGGAAGGCGGCAAAATGGCTTCAGGATAATCAGATTCAGGTCCTCGACTGGCCTGGCAACAGTCCGGATCTAAATCCGACATAAAACTACTAGGCGAAAATGATAAAAATTATGTCAGAGAAGAAGACACCCAATCTGGACACCCTCACGACAGAACTAACAAATGTTTGGTGCAAAGAAACGTACTTAGATTACTTTAGAGATGTAAGTGATTCCATACCAAAACCCATCCAACTGGTCCTGAAAAACAAAGGAAACATGATTTCATATTAATGAATGGCATTTGACCTCTGGGGGCAGGGGAGGTTTTCAAGAATACTCCCCCAGTATCCCTGCTTGTCGTAAATGGCGACTAAAAGGGATGGCGGAGGGTTAGTGCCCCTCCCCGGAAAACAACTAACTAAAAAGACAAACAATAAGCCTCGGACAAGGACTTACCAAAAGATGACGACCAAGGACTGGACAAAGGACATGGTAATCGGAACGTCGAATGTAAGGGGAGCGAATGATGAGGTGAAAGAGAGAGAGATTGTTCAGGTGCTTGAGGGTGCGAAAGTTGACGTATGCGGAATAACTGAAACGAAATGGAGAGGTAAGAGTGTGAGACAATGGGAGTATGGATGGGGTATATGTGCAGGAGTAGGTGAGAATGAGAGGGCAAAAGAAGGAGTATGTATAGTTGTGAGTAAAAGATGGAAGAAGAGCATAAGAGAGCATGGATCAGTTGGGTCAAGGATTGTGTGGGTAAGACTGAAAGTTGGAATACAAATGTGAGCGATTGTGTGTGTGTAAGTGCCAACACAAGATCGTGCAAGAAGCGTGAGAGAAGAATTCTGGACAAATGTGGAAGTGTGCATGGAAAAGTTTGGAAGGAATGAGAGAGTGATTTTGATTGGTGATATGAATGGTAAAGTAGGGAATGTGAAGGTGGATGGAATAGTTGGTGAGTGGGGTGTGCCTGCTGAGATAGATGAGAATGGCAGTGCGTTAGTGGACATTTGTGCTAGGAGGGGGTTGGTGATAGCCAATACCCTCTTCAGGCACAAAATGATCCACAGGTATACATGGCGAGTGATGAGAAGGGTGGGTGGTGAACTGAATGAAAGGAAGGCAATGATTGATTATGTGTGTGTGGATGAAAGGATGCAAAAATGTGTAATGGATGCAAGAGGTTGGGGTAGTGGACTTTCTGACCACTACTTGGTGGTGGCCAGAATCAAGGTCCAATTAGGATGGAGAAATAGAAGAAGGGAAGGACGGGCAGAAGGAGTATTTGTAAGGAGAGTGGAAAGGTTACATGAGGATGAGAAAAAGGCAGAATATAAGAGAGAAGTGGAGGAATGATTGGGCAAATATGAATTGGAGCAGATGGGGGATGTGGAAGGTGTGTGCAGGATATTTACAGAAGATATATGTGCAGCATGTGATGTGGTGTGTGGGATGAAGAGAAGACGGAGGGGTGTGCAAGGACCAGCGTGGTGGAATGAAGAGGTGAGACAGTCTGTGGCACAAAAGAAGAAAGCATACAATGAATGGATGAGAAATAGGGGAGTGGAAGAAGTTGAGAGGCAGAAGAGAGAGTTATATGTAGAAAGAAAGAGAGAGGTGAAAAGATTAGTATGAGAGAGAGTAAGAAGAAAGGAGATGAGGAATTTGGAAGGAACTTGAGTGTAAACTGGAGGGACTGTAAGAAAATGTTCTGGAAAGAGGTGAAAAGAGTAAGACAGGGTGGAAGTGAAATTATCAGAGGAGTGAAAGATAAAATGTTAGATTAGTAGTGGAGAAGGGAGAAAAAGTGAGCAGATGGAGAGAACACCTTAAGGAATTGTTGAACACAGAGGATGGAAGTAATGCGAGTATAAGTGGCTGGGAAATGGCTGGGAGAAGGAGGGAGGTGAGAAGACATGAAGAAATCAGTAGGATAGAAGTTGTGGAAGCAATGAAGAAAGTTAAATTGGGGAAAGCCCCAGGAATTGATGGAGTGTGTGGTGAAATGCTGAAGTATGGAGGAGAGAGAGTAGTAGAATGGATGTGGAAAATGTGCAGATTGGCCTGGAAAGAAGGTAGAGTCCCAGAGGATTGGAAGTCAGGTATAATTATTCCCTTGCAAGAGGGGAACAAGTCAAGAGTGAGAGCAGTGGAAATGAGTTACTTGAGAGGAGCATGTGGAGTGACGTGGAGGGACAGGTTGATGAATGAAGAAGTGAAGGAACGTTGTGGGGTAGATGTGGATGTGGTTGAAAAGATTAGGAGAAATACACTGAGGTGGTTTGGACAGGAGGAGAGGATGGAGAATGAAAGACTGACTAAGAGGGTGTATGTAGGTGAGGTGGAGGGAGGGAGAGGGAGGGGTAGACTGAGGATGAGGTGGAGGGATGGAGTTGAGAGGTATATGAGGGAGGGGGGGGTGAGCTGGGGGGAGGGGAGTCAAATGGTGGGTGACAGAGTGACTTGGAGGCGTTTTGTCTGCGGCCACCCTTTGCGGGATTAGGGCGTCGGGCTATAGATAGATAGATAGATAGACAAAGGAAAAGGGGGAAAAGAAGTGTGTGGTAATCACAGGAGCATCTGTCTTCTTAGTATAACAGGAAAAGTGTATGGTAGGATACTTATTTACAGAGTTAGAGAGAGAACAGAGGAGTTAGTTGGAGAAGAACAGGGAGGCTTTAGGAAGGGAAGAGCTTGTGTAGATCAGATATTCATTATTAGATATTTAGTGGAAAAGTTTCTAGAGAAGGGAAAGAAGTTGTATGCAGCTTTCATGGACTTGGAGAAAGCATATGACAGGGTGGACAGACAAGGATTGTGGAAAGTATTAAGAATATATGGAGTAGATGGGAAGTTGTTGAATGCTGTGAAGAGTATGTATGGTGGTGCTAAGGCTGCAGTGCATGTGGATGGTGAACTGAGTGAATTTTTCTCTTTGAAGGTTGGGATGAAACAGGGATGTCATGTCTCCATGGTTGTTCAATCTGTACATGGATGGGGTAATAAAAGAGGTACAAGGTAGGGTAGTGGATGTTGGAGTGGCCCTTGTGAGAGAGGGAAGTGTTTGGAAACTCCCTGTACCGTTGTTTGCAGATGATACTGTGTTGTTGAGTGAAGACAAAGGAGAGCTGCAAGGCTTAGTGGATGAGTTTGGGAGTGTGTGTAAGAAACGGAATCTAAAGGTGAATGTAGGGAAGAGTAAAGTGATGGTCTTTGAGAGAGGTGAAGTCAGTGAATGTACAGCGAGGTTGGATGGTGAGGAATTGGAAAATGTGAGTACATTTAAGTACTTGGGTAGTGTGATGAGTAACAATGGAGGTTTGGAGGGTGAAGTGCTTGAAAGGGTACAGCAGGGAAGAAAGGTTGCTGGTTCCTTGAAAGCAGTGATAAGAAGCAGGGAAGTGAGCATGAAAGTTAAAAAGTTACTACATGACAGTATTGTGATACCAACTCTAACGTATGGAAGTGAAGCTTGGACGTTGTTGGAAGGACACAAGTCAAGAGTGAGAGCAGTGGAAATGAGTTATTTAAGAGGAGCCTGTGGAGTCACATGGAGAGACAGGCTGATGAATGAGGATATAAAGGAGTGTTGTGGTGTGGATGTGGATGTAATAGGAAGCGTTATGAGAAACACACTGAGGTGGTTTGGCCATGTGGAGAGGATGGAGGGTGAAAGACTGACGAAGAGAGTGTATGTGAGTGAGGTGGAGGGGAGAAGAGGGAGGGGAGAAGAGGGAGGGGGAGGTCGAGGATGAGATGGAGGGATGGGGTGGATGAGAGAGGGGGATGTGAGTTTGGAGCAGGGCAGTGAAATGGCGGGGGACAGGGCGACGTGGAGGCGATTTTTTTGTGGCCACCCCAAACGGGATTGAGGCATCTGGCAGTAGATAGATAGATAGATAGATAGTATGATAGTGCCACAGGGCACCCAGCCTACTTGGAGAGTTTACATCAAAGTGTTATGACAGTATTTTTCCAGGCAACACAACTTCCCTCCTGCAACCCGTAGACCATTAGGTGACAGCTAGTTTTAAGTACCATTATGAGATGATCTTGTCTGAGTATCTGAGGGCAGTGGTGGTGGTGGTAAAAAATTTTCAGGAGGGTCTGAGGGGAGGACTTGGGAAAATTCTGGGACATTTTCAAACCCATTTGACCTCATAACATGCGTTACAATGTACCCATTTACTCGGTTTCCATTTGCATGGTGAAATGCCCAGACCCATTAACCACACTGCTCGGTGCGACACTAAGTATATTTCACAAGCCTAAGGCTACCTCTCAGATAGATGAACTCATGGATGTTGATCTCATGAATGTTGAGGTGCTGGTGTAGTAGGCAAATGCCCTCCCTCCTTTAACGTGACTAATATAGACTGACAACTCACCACGGTTTACTTTTCCATGTTATGCATTCCATATGTTTCCATTATAAAGGGCTGACCTAAACTGTATATTTTCCAAAGTCGCCCTTTTCATCCCAAATCCCACCCAAGCCCTCCAAAAAACACCCAACTGACTCATACATATGAAGTTATTAAAAAAACACAAGAAAGGTTCCTAGACATTAATAAAAAAAAGTTTAGGTCATTAACCTGACTCGCTCTGATGGCTACACTCACTGTCCCTGGCACCCCCAGACCCCACTCTGCGTAGTCACTGTCGTGATGTGGTTGGCTGGTCCCCTTCATCGTCAGAGTCAAACCCTTCAAACTCCATGGAGGAAATAATGGACATAACCCCTTCATCAGGTTCAGCACTGTCTTCTGGGCTTGAATCATCACCAGAGGATGGTTGTTGTGAAGCTACCTTGCAAAATATAAAAAAGTCTATGATCATCTGTTGGCAAGCATTGACTCTCTGCCTAAACATCTCTGTGTACTACCTGCATCACTGGCCACTAATGCAGCAGTTGGCTCAGCTTGGTCCTTATCTGTGTCCTGGTTGGTGATGACGAAAGTGAGCCTCTCGTACAATTCCACAGTTTTTCTCAGCGCGCTCATTGCTATCCAGCCCAATGACCATTCCTCTGGCTCTCCCTGTTCTTCACTCTCTTCCTGCAGCTGGTCCAACAGTTCCTCATTGTCCAGGGTGGGGTCTGGGGCAAGAAGCACCTGTAAGTCAGCAGCGTCAAGTTGTTCCACGCCAGCGCTCTCCTTGCTGCTTCAACCGCTGTCAACCACTGCATCAACACCCTGTAGCTCGGTCTGTAAGTCAAGCCTGTTGTCTGGCAAACCTTGCAAAATGTTGCACCAGGCGTGATGCACCGTGGCCTGCGTCAGCTCATTCCAATGATGTTCACTCCATTCTTGATGTTGAATGACTTCCAGAAGTTGATGAGACTTTGCTTCCCTAGAATGCTGTGTGACAACGGCGGCGGCAAGTGCAGCGGGTGGCAGTGGGGAGTCACAGCTTGTGCCAGGTGTGGGTGATTCAGGCTGTGGGGAATCTGGTGAAGTTGCCAGCTTGTCCAAATCTTCGTCGGTAACGGTGGCCGTTTCCCCCCCCCCCCCAGAACGTAGGAAGGAAAAACAAATGAATAACAAAATAATCCATGCACCAGATTACTTGTATTTTCTGTTCATAAAATATCTGTAACAGTTAGACGTGAACAGCTGTGGGCTGAAATTTGGAGGGAAACAACTCTGGGGAAGCCAGTTCCAGAGAGATGTAGTTTGGGGAATGAAAGAATTCTGAGAGGCAGAAGTTCTGCAATATGGCAGAGTGACATTCCAGTCATGAGCACTACCAGATGCCCATGTACTGTAGCATGAGGGAAGGCATGGAAAGGTGGCACAATGGACGCAACTTCATCTGAGCATTTGCCAAAAAAATATCTGTAAAATAATGTAAGGGAGGCAACATTCCTTCTTACTTGCAGGGGAGGTAGTTTATTTGTAATGGCAGGGTTGTTAATAATTCTAACAGCTTTTGTTCTGAATTTTGTCTAGTTGTTTTAATGCAACCTCTCCACATCCATTCCACAAGGGTGAGCAATATTCAAGACGAGACCACACATGACTCTTATAAATTATAGCTAATTGCTCATCAGCGAAGAAGTTACGGACTCTGTACAATAATCCACATTTCTTTGAGGCGGTTTTAGCAAGTGATCTGACATGAGAGGTCCAATTGAGGGCACTGTTAAGTGAGACGCCAAGAATTTCAATACTTTTGGAGATGGGAATATTAGTAGGACTAAAGGTAATGTACAAATCTGGCAATATCTGTCTATCAGTAAATTGTATATATTTAGTTTTACTAGCATTACATGAGACAAGGTTGTATTGTCCCCATTCATTGATCGTCTTGATTTATGGAGATGGCTGTACTGAGTTGAGAGGTAGAGATATTAGACTTTGTAACTGGGTGTTTGAGTGTGAATGAACTATGTAGTGTTGAGTCATCTGCGTATGAGTGGATGGGACTGTGGGTGACAGATAAGAGATCATTAATATGAACCAGGAATAGGGTTGGCGCCAAAACTGACCCCTGCAGCACGCCAGCGTTATTTGAGCGGAAATTAGAATATACATCATCTACTTTTACTCTTATTTTCCGGACCTGGAGCGGTGGCATCTTCGTCGTGGGTCTACCCCCCAGGGGCTGTCAAAGAGAAGAGGAGGACAGCATGGAAGCCAAACCACTGCAAACCCCCCCGGCCTCTCACGGGGCTCGAGTACCTGGGAGTGGCTTCGGTCGCCCGGGGAAGTACCACATCTCCCAACACAACACACACAACAACACCATTTTTTCTACACTGAGAAATGACTCCCTGGCTGTCATTTCTCGACATCTTCTTCTAGCTGGGGACATTGAGAGCAATCCAGGACCCACCAACAAATACATATGTCCAACATGCTCAAAACCTATCATGTCGAGCCAACAGACAAAGGGTTCAGTTCAGTGCAATTCCTGAAAGAACTGGACCCATTACACCTGCACAACTCTTGCATCCAGAAAACATTACACAAACACTTGGACCTGCACCTTATGCTCCTTCCCCCCACCCATCAACCCCCCTTCCAATCCTACTCCTACTTCCTTCACACCTCCACAGCCAAACCCACCGACCCTTCCCACACCATCCAGTCCCCCAACTCCTCCCATTCCAACCCATCCTAATCCACCTCAACCCTTACATCCATCACAACCTCCTCCTACCCCTTCCCCTCCACCCACACCACCTCCCCCCCGTGCTGCAGCAGCTAACACACATCGCACACACAACATAAACATCCTTCAGTTAAACATAGATGGCATAAACACCAAAATACTGTACATGAACTCACACAATTCATCAAACAACAGAACATACACACTGCCATCTTACAAGAAACAAAACTACACAGAGCACAAAAAACACCGACATTTCATAACTTCACCACCATTCGACAAGACCAGGGGGCGGATTCTGAAAGCTCAAAAATTCTAGCAAATCCACCATCTTTGGGCGTAAGAGCAACTTTTCACTTAGGTGCATATTCTGGAGCCCTAGAAAACGAGCGCAAACCCTATGTGGCGTTGTCAATTCTCCTCTTACAGCTGCGCCATGTGAGAGGCAGCCCTAAGTACATCGTACGCCTTACAACTCTCCTATTTTTACGAATGTTGTAGCTCAAACATCCCCCAAATCCTCAGAATTAAGTCATGCATCAATTAATCCTTAAGTGCATACAACTGTTGCGATTATTCAAAAAATAATAAGTACATGTGGCAGCAGACCGTTGTGGACAATGCCAGAATACTATAACGGAGCAAGTACTATTTCGACATAAGTGGTAAAACTAGCATTGTTGGCCAATATTGCCTTTACTGCAAACAAATTACAGCCTAATGATATAATGTTCAAAAAAATTCAATTAAACAAGCCAGTGTAAAGAAGAAACTCATCTAAAATATGGTGATAGCCTACATGACATAATGTCGAAAAAATTATGAATCAGCGCACTTAATTCTTCTTCTGAGAAGTTCACTGCCCTTCTATACATAATATTTTGGTGGTCTTCCACTGCTTCAATATTGTCTTGGAAATTATGACTGGCGGTGTGGAAACATCGTCTGGTACCACTATGATGTCATACTCAGGTGTGCTGTGATTGGTTACTCAGGTTTAAATAAAGAAACCTTCCGCTCCTTGATTGGCCAACACTTGCGCTGGCGCAACCTGGTGTTGGTCTTAAGATTGTCGTACAGCACTCTCCACAATACCACTTGTCAAAACCTCATATGCACATCGCAAAAGTTCTCGCAGATTTTCTCGTAATCCAGACACGTTTCAGAATCCGCTACCAGGCCGACGTACGTGGCGGTTGACTCATCACCCTGGTACACAAATCCATAAACTTTGCAGATACCAGTGCACACACAAAGTCACTTCTCCCCCCACATGACACCACAACAGAAATACAATCAATTAAAATACACACTGGTAACAAATCACAAATAACAATTGCTAACACATACATTCCCCCCAAATGGTCCCCCACAGTACCACACAATTACTCTCCAAAGATACACCACATCACTAACATACCCAACATCATCCTGGAGACCCGGAACGGTGGCATCTTCGCCGTGGGTCTACCCCCCAGAGGCTGTCGAAGAGAAGAGGACAGCATGGAGGCCAAACCAAAGCAAACCCCCCCCGGCCCCTCACGGGGCTCGAGTACCTGGGAGTGGCTTCGGTCACCCGGGCAAGTACCACATCTCCCAACACAACACACACAACAACACCGTTTTTTCTACACCGAGAAATGACTCCCTGGCTGTCATTTCTCGATGACTTCTTCTAGCCGGGGACACTGAAAGCAATCCAAGACCCACCAACAAATACATATGTCCAACATGCTCAAAACCCTATCACATCGAACCGACAGACAAAGGGTTCAGTTCAGTGCAATTCCTGCAAGAACTGGACCCATTACACCTGCACAACACTTGCATCCAAAAAACATTACACAAACACCTGGACCTGCTCCTAATGCTCCTTCCCCCCACCCATCAACCCCACTTCCAAACCTACTCCTACTTCCTTCACACCTCCACAGCCAAACCCACCAACCCTTCCCACACCATCCAGTCCCCCAACTCCTCCCATTCCAACCCATCTTAATCCACCTCAACCCTAACGTCCATCACAACCTCCTCCTACCCCTTCCCCTCCACCCACACCACATCCCCCCCGTGCTGCAGCAGCCAACACACATTGCACACACAACATAAACATCCTTCAGTTAAACATAGATGGCATAAACACTAAAAAACATGAACTCACACAATTCATCAAACAACAGAACATACACAGTACACCCATCACAAACATCAACACCGCTGTGGACACTTTCAATACAATTACACAAAATGCAGACAAAAGACACATCCCTAGAGGCAACAGAAAGGGACACAACCCCAACTTCACACCAGAAATTCAAGGCCTCATCAGACAACGGGACACACTGCGACACTCCCCAACACCCCATACACAAGACACCATACAACAAATACAAGAACTCAACACTGAGATAAACAATAAAATATCAGAACAGCAAACACTAAACTGGAAAAATTACCTCCAAACACTTGACCACAAAACAAACATGAGCAAACTCTACAAAACACTAAACAGCATCACACTTTCCAACAGCAACACCACACAATCACACGCTGCCATCACAACAACAGACACCATACCCTCAAACAAACAACAAGCAAACACTCTCATCAATCACTTTTCACAAGTCAGTCATCTAAACCCCCATCCCAAAGACCGACGTATCATCCAACGCAAGAGACAGTTCCCCACGGACACAAACTACACACTTTTCACTTACAACCAGACGAAGCACATCATTAACAACCTCAAGCACTCATCTGCCTGTGGACCAGACAACATAAGCAACATTCACCTTTAACACTAAGGACCACAAGGCATACAAGCACTCACCAACATATCAAACTACAGCTACTCACACAACATAATACCCAACATCTGGAAGCAAGACAATATCATCACTATCCCTAAACCCAACAAAGACCCCACGCTACCCGCCTCACATCGCCCCATCACTCTCCTCTGCACCCCCTCTAAAGTCACTGAACGACTGGTACTACAACTAGTCACACCTCACATTCCCCTAGCCCAGTCACAACATGGTTTTTGGCCACTACACTCCATAAACACACTTCTTACAGACCTTACACAGAGAGTTTTTGATGGCATGAATTCAGCTAGGGCACCACACAGAATGCTCCTAGTCAAAATAGACATTAGCAAAGCTATTGATGCCATCCCCCACCACAACCTCACAAACAAAATACTCAACACAAACATGCACAATAACACAAAAACATGGCTGGCAAACTACTTAGCAGGCAGATGTGCACACGTAACATTTGCCGGTCAGTCTTCTAACATCAGAAACTTCACAAACGGCGTCCCCCAAGAATCTGTTTTGTCCCCTACACTCTTTAACCTATACATGTACGACGTACCCACACCCCACACACCACAAATACACATAGCTTCCTATGCAGATGATATGACACTTACATGTACGCACCAAAACGCAAACACAGCTGCACACATCATTCAACCTTACCTCAACACACTACACGAATGGTCACCACAAACAGGCTCAAAATAGCCCCAGCCAAATCTAGTGACTCTTCTCACAAACTGGACAGGAGAACACAGTCACATCCCACACCTCACCATAAACAACATCCGCCTACCACACACACACACACACACACAAACTCCTTGGTGTAACATACAATACATCAATGTCATTTAAACAACATATCACAAACATTAAAAATAAAATAACACCAAGACTCAATGGTCTGAGGTCACTTGCCCATACAACATTCAGACACAACAAAGAAACCACCGCCACAGTATACAAACAATACATACATTCAGTGATGAATTATGCAAACCCTGCCTGGGCTTCCAACCTCACCAAAACACACTACAACACTCTACAGACCATACAGAACAAGGCCCTAAAAATAATCACAGGGTGCACAGCTACTACACCCACAGACCACCTACATCAAGAAATGAAAGACCTCAAAGTCAAGGATCACCTAGACATGAGAGGCACCCAGTTTCTTGCTGCAGCCTCCACAATCCCACAACATCCACTACAGTACATGGCAGCACATCCACCCACACCAAGGAACATCAAAACAACACCCAGCACAAGATACCATACACAAATACTGTCATCTCTCCCCCCTCGCCCACTTCAGACCAGCTTCCAGAAGCATATCCACACTCAGATCACTCGCCGCTCCATTCAGTCACTTAAAGACAACACACAGCTGCATGCACGGCTTCCTGACATCCACCCTTCTGAATCCTATCTTCCTCGTGAGGACAGCGTCCACCTGGCCAGGCTGAGATGTGGGCACCATCCAGCCCTCTTAAGCTACCAGAAGAGGCTGAATGACTTCATTGCTGATGCCTGTCCAGGATGCAACACAGCACCCCATACTATTAAGCACATTATGGAAGACTGCATTGCACACAATCACCTACACCAAAAACACAATATACACTCTTTGAGAGCTCTGTGGGAAAGCCCGGTCTTGGCCATGGCCTTCCTAAGGGACTCGGGGCTGTTTGGCCAGACTGCCTAGGGAACAACTACTACTACTACTAGTACTACTCTTATTTGCCTGTCACTAAGATATGGAGAAATCAAAGGAACAAAAGAAGTTAGTCCATAGCAATGGAGTTTGGACAGAAGAGAACGGTGCCATACTCTGTCAAAAGCTTTAGAAATATCAAGAGCTACTGCATGAGTTTCTCCATGTAGATCAATTGATTGATGGATGGTATGAGTTAGGAGACTGAGTATGTCAATGGAGGTGAACACCATATTGTCTATCACTAATTGGATTCAAGATGTTTAAGAATGTGCTTATAAAAAGTTTCAAAAACCTTACCAAAAGAATTTGTAACAGCTATTGGTCTGTAATAAGAGGGGTCACATGAACTTCCTTTCTTCGGAATTGGGTGGATATTGGCTTCTTTCCATGAATTTGGGAATAAAGAAGTAGGTATGCATAATCTGAAAAATTTAGCCAGAACAGAGGCAAGTTCAGGGGAACACTTTTTCAAAACAATTGGCGGAATTCCATCTGGGCCTGGAGCTTTGTTGGTAGGTATATTGTCTTGGATGGATTTTACGTATCTTGTCTGTTTTTTAAGTGGGGCAATTTTGGGAGAATCAAGTTCTAGTACTGGAACATTCTGGCTGGTATCGTCTATGGTAGAGTTTCTGGCAAATGTACAGGAAAAAATATCTGCTTTCCCACGAGGGTCATTAGTAACATTGCCATCTGAAGATTTTAGTGGGGGAATGGAAGATGACTTGTTAAAGTTATTATTGAAAGAATTAAGAGCTGACCAGAATATTCTATTGTCATTAGGGTTGTTAAGTAGTTTTGATGCTTGCTTTTGAAGAAAGTTTGATTTAGCAAGATTTAATACAGCTTTTGCATGATTTCTAGCAATTTTAAATTGGGAGAGTGATTCAGATGTTTTTGATTTTAAGTAAGAGTTATATGCTAATGACTTTGGGCTTTTGCTCTGGCACAGTTGCCATCAAACCATTTTGGAGAGTTTGATCTTTTAGTGAACTGTTGACTTCGTATGAATAAATCCATACCAGCTAGTATTAAGTCACAAATGTGGGACTGGGTAGAATTGGTATCACTAGAGAAGAAAGACTGCCAGGGAATGTCAGCAAGATAATTTCTAAATCCATCCCAGTTTGCCCTATCAAAGTGCCATCGGGTCACCCCGACAGGTTCAGAACGGGGAGGTGTGGGGGGGTTAACTAATGAGGCTTTCATGAGATTGTGGTCAGAGGATCCAAGTGGTGACAGTACCTCAATCCTGTATTGATCTGGATTATTTGTCAAGAATAAATCCAAGAGATGGGCATTATGGTCAGGATTATCAGGTATTCTGGTTGGCTGCTTTACCAGATGGGTGATATTAAACGATTCTGCAAACAGCTTGCACTCTAGACCAGCATCGTCAGTCCTGGCAGAATGCAATAACCATTCAACATTATGTACGTTAAAATTGCCCAGAATGGTTATTTCAATGCTAAGGGCAAGGTTAAGGTTACTCAACTGTGTGGATATGGAATCAAATACACTGGCTTCCAAAGAAGCATTGGGGGAGCGATAAACTACACAAATATATTTGGTAATATTTCGGCAATTTAGTTTATATAATGAGTAATCAAAACTGGATGAAGTGAAGTTTAAAATAGTGTCAACTGCATATTGGGATTTGATATAACAACAGGTGCCGCTAAGTTTATAAGGAGATGGTAACCGGGAAAACAAAATGGGGATATATCAGTAGAGGGTGAGATTTGTGGTTCTGTGAGGAAAAGGACCAAAGGGGATATGGACTGAAGGAAAAAATGAACTGAGTTTAAATGCTTGGAGCACAGCAAAGGCCTTCCAGGCATAGGTTGCTGTAAGCACTGCAATCACTTCTTGGTCGAGTGGCTGGAGGAACGAGGTTGTGTTCGGAGGCATGAACACAACCTTGATGATGGGCTGACGATCGATGAGGAGTGATGAGTGACCTGGCGCATTGTCTAAGAGAAGCAGGATCTTAAATGCCAAGTCACGCAGCTTGCAGAAATCTTCTGCTTCTTTGGTGAAGCACTCATCAAACCATACGAGACACAGTGTGCCCAACATCCACCCCATCTTGCTGACATCCGGCGCACGTTGAGCTTATCCATGTCACAATTCAGGTAGGTGCGCAGTTTCCCCACTCGTGAGATAACAAGTGTTTCATATTGCAGGTCCCAGAGGCATTACAGGTTAGTAGTAGAGTGAGTCTTTCCGCAAATGCCTTGCAAGCCCGGGCTTGCTGCTCATAACGTTTGATGTAGGTCCTTGTGGGCATTTTTTTTCCAAAAAAGCCCTGTCTCATCAGCATTAAAAATCTGGTCCTGGGTGTACCCACCATCTCTGATGACATCCCTACGAAATGCTGGGAAAGCAGAAACAGCAGAAACATTAGCAATGGCCCCCTCACCAGTTAAATTAACTCTTAATAAAAGAATTCAAACAACCCTTTGAGGCCTTAAAGGGTGTGGGGTTCTCCTGGTTTAGTAGTCTAGTTACCTCACTCTTTAAATGCTTGGCCTTGTCACACAGCATGGCGTCATCAGTAGCGATGTTTCTCTGTCTCTGCCTCTCAATGAACCAAAGTCGTTCCGTGGTCTTCCGAGCTGCATTTCTGATTTTCATTGTTGCCTGTCCTGTTGCTGTGGGGTTGCTCTTGACATCTGCCTTTACCTTCTCTCGGTCTTTCCTAATTGTCCTCATGAAGCTTTCATTCACCTTGTGCTCGTCTGCCATGTCAACTTGTCTCTTCCCACCCTCCAGCTCTCGAATTACTCTATCTCCACTTTCTGCCCATAGGAGAAGCACCATCACTTATTGGTCGGTTCCAGCTGACTGTGAGGCTTAACACTTACATAACAATGCCCTGTACCATGGGAGTAGCTACCTCAGATGCAGCCACGATGCTGGAGACCAAAAAAACAATGGAGAATGCCCCCACGGCCAATGGGAGCACCAAACACAGGGCACTGCTTGCCTGACGTCATCATGCACGACATTTGACTTTCGGCAGGCCATCTGAGCTCCAACACCCAACAACTTGCCACGGAATATCTGTTTGTGACCGTGGTATATATTTTTTGGTCACACTGTAGGTGACCACGTATGTACAATTCTGCGTTACTCGATACCACATTACAGGACGGAAGACTGTATAGGTGGAAAAACTAAGTGTTTTCTGACTTGCATGGTACCAAGTTATTCTCTTCTTCCATGGGTTATGTTAACCCCTGTTGCACTAATTACAACATATGAATAAACTGCCAGCCCTACCCATACTGTGCTCATTGTTTCATACGCGTTGTGGGGCATTCGGGCTGATATTACCAGTTAAAGGTAACACCAGTGGTTTGTATTCTGCTACCCCATGAAAGCACTTACCTAATGGTACATCATCTATCTATCTATCTATGGCCACATGCCATTATCCCCTAAGGGGTGGCCGTTTGACTTGAGTTAGTCATTTTACAGGGAGGGGCACTAACCCTCTGCTAACCCACTTGCTGACATGTTGCGAACACGTATGGGTTGGTTACTGTATATGGTTATCACAATCACACAGCACTGTAAATTAATTCCTGGGATCCAGGAAACCAATAGGCTTGTCACTCAGTGTAATGCCACCTGAAAAGGAATGAAGAGTAATAAAAATTGACAGGAAAGATGAAAGAAATAAGAGACAAGGGCAGACAAAGAAAAAGAATGAAGATAAAGGAAAAAGCAGGCAGCACCACATCAAGTGAGCAGATGATGGTCGCCACCACCTACCACAATGTAGTTATGGTAAGCCAAGAAAAATAACGACTAATTTGTGAAGGATTCATAGCAGTAGAAAATTTGAAGAGGCTGTACATCGTCACACTTGCTAAATCTGGGAATTTTATTATCTCAGTTAATTCTTCCATCCTTAACAACATACCAAGTAAGAGGATATATAAGGTATGATGAAATGAGGAAAAACAGACATCTGCACTGAACATTAACTGAATACACAATATCTGGTAACATAAACCCTCTCAGCATAAAATCACAGCTCAAAACCCACCATTAAACATTCTCATGATTTCACCCAAGCCAACTTTTCCCACTGTGTTATGCCTATTGCTGGTGACCCGCGAATACCTTTAGTGCTGCTCCTTATTTCTGAGCTATAAAAAGTGCAGGTAACTAGTTTTCCTCCAATCGGATTGAGCCGGTGAAGGGTTATATCCACGGGGTGGTTGGGGTTTATTGCTCACATAATGCCACTCAGGGATGAGTTAGGCTGGTCACTCTCATCTTAAATGCCAGGACCAACTTTCCTAGCCCCGGGCTCCTACGCCCCTCATGGGGCAAAATAGGATTTGATGATGGATGGATGGATGGGTAACTAGTTTTTTAAAAATCAGCAAAAGAAGTAAAATCCTATTATCTTAATCTACAGTCTGTTGTATGCAGAAAAAGAAAATGTAAGAAACATCCGAAGAGTATAACATTCTACACTTCACATACACAACTGCATCACCTTAAAAATAATTCCTACCATGCTACAATTCAGTCTTCTTGTTACTCTACAGTCTCACCACAACACTTACCATTTTTCTCATGAATCTGTACTAGTGACTTGAAGGACTGTTGAGCTCTGGCAAGACTGTACTGGCCCTGTTAAAAAAAAGAATACACTTAATGAATCTTGCATTTGACTTCCCACATCATGTAAACAAATTGTAGTTTATGCTGACGTTACATACCCATTTCCCAACACCAGAATTTGATGCATAGTATTAAATCATGATCAGGGATTAACTATTAATCCCAATTTGGGCTGAAGGTAAATACAGTACTATACCCCTTGACTTATGAGACATGTTCTTCAATTTCGTGATGTTAAGTGGTTCATTGCATCATGGATTCTTTATTTCTAATGACTACAAAAAAATATCTAGATGCAGTACAGACAAAACCCATTTCCACTGACTCCCTTCCTATATACAACAGACCTTAACTATAATGGAATAACTTGGGGGGGGAAGTCTGATCTGATAAAATCAACAGTCCCCCCCCCCAAGGCAGAATTTCATGCATTAAAAATATATATATATATATATATATATATATATATATATATATATATATATATCTATATACACTAACATATTCAAGTACTAAACATGAAAACTATACCCATTTTACACTAACTTGGCCTATATATATATATATATATTTTTTTTGTAGCTCATTTCACATCCTTGTCATAACACATCTTCATTACTAATACAATGTTATTATAGTCTGTTATTACAACTCAGCAATCACAACAGGGAGAGGGCAATTTCAAGCCAGGTTGGTGTAAAATGAACAGGAACATACGCTGTTATAGCTGAAGGATGCTTGGTGGCATTCGTAATGTCTTAAATCCAATGCCCAGTCTATACAGGTCCGTTAAACCCTACAGACCACATTTTTCTTAGGCTATTTTCCATCCAAGCTGCAATTCACGGACGATTTTTCAACTTTTATCGGGGTAAAATTTTTTTCTTACAGATCTGAAGAGCTTGAATTTACACACCTGAAAATGCCAATCTTAGTCCCCTAGGCGTAATGGTTGCTGCAAAACCACCCATCAAAATTTTAAAAGTCTTCCCCTTGTGGTAGGAGAGAAAACTGGAAAAAATCTGCAGAAACCTAATTTTCACAAAAGAACCTTGCCAAAATCAGTTAAATTAATGTAAAATATGTTTCTATTGATGAAACCAGGTGCAGGAGTCAGCATGAAAAAAAAAAAAAAAAAAAAAAAAATCGTAAAACACTATGAAACCAACATTCGGGAGAAAGGACAGGGAGGGCGGAAGGTGGAGGTAAGGTGGAGGGTCTCTGGTGGGAGTTACGGGGGAATGAGACACACCTCCAATGCAGTGGAGGTGGTGTGGAGGGTATTACAGTGGGAGGAAACACACACAAAGCGATCATGGCAGGGAAATTGCCGCGTCATTTGATATAAAAAAGGGAGGGAGGGAGGTGAAGATGAGGTGGAGAGAAGCAGGCATGAGACACTCCCTCATATGATGTAGATGTGGTATTGGTGAGTAGTTTGGATGGGAGGGGACAGAGCTGGCTGCATCCAATCAGCCAGAGGGAGGTGGAGAAGTGGCTGGAGGGGGGGGGAGGGTCCCTCCACAGACCTGGTGAGGGGATGGGATCTTCCTTTCCACCACCCCATCTCTAGTTCTGATTGGGTAGGAACCACTTACGTTGTAAAAGGGGCTGGCTTAGCGCTCAGCAGTTTTTGAGAGACCTTCTATGATTATCAGTCATAGGACTCCACGTGACAAATTTGCAAACTGATGATTGTCAGTCATGAGACTTTGGGGGTTAAAGCGAGGGTCTATACTTATCAAATGAATAAATGATCTCCAAGTATTGTTAGTAACATGTGTAATTATGTGGTGGCAACATAAAAATAATAATCTATCTATCTATCCACTGCCAGACCCCTCAATCCCGTACGGGGTGGCCACAAACAAATCGCCTCCACGTCGCCCTGTCCCCCACCATTTCACTGCCCTGCTCCCAACTCACACCCCCCTCACTCATATACCTCAATAATAATAATAATAATAATAATAATAACAATAATGAAACGGCACCTGGTGGTTTAGTGGGTAATTATTGCGCTCCAGTCGGATTGAGCCGGTGAAGGTTTATATCCAAGGGATGGTTGGGGTTGATTGCTCATGTAATGCGACTCAGGGATGAGTGAGGCTGGTCACTCATCTTAAATGTTGAGACCAACTGCCTAGCCCAGGGCTCCTACTCTCCTCATGGGGCAATGTAGGGTTGGATGATGGATGGATGGATGAATAATAATGAAATAATTAAAAATGGAATGAGTTGGTCAGTTTGAAAATACAAGCACATTCCATCTTTTATTTATTTATTTATTTATTTATTTTTTCAATATCTGATCATCAATGCGTGTGATCATATCTCCGCCTCTTGTACTTTATCATGCACTATCTTTTATTTCTGCTCGTCACAAAAGTATACTGTAATTATTTTCAGTGACAGACAGCTGGTGTGTCTGGGTTGACTGCTGAAATGCTGAGGGTCTCACGAGATAATCACAGACGTGGGGTTAGTTACTGACTTGATAAATACGATTATATATGTGCGTACTGTCTCAGATGATTGGCTGAAGAGTTTGATTGTAAATGAGTACAAGGGGAAGAGTGATGCCTCGGAAACACGAAAATATTAAAGGCATAAAACTTTTCGACTGGATAATGAAGGTAGTAGTAGCAGTAGTTGTTCCCTAGGCAGTCTGGCCAAACAGCCCCGAGTCCCTCAGGAAGGCCATGGCCAAGACCGGGCTTTCCCACAGAGCTCTCAAAGAGTGTATGTTGTGTTGTTGGCATACGTGATTGTATGCAATGCAGTCTTCCATAATGTACTTAATAGTATGGGATGCTGTGCTGCATCCTGGACAGGCATCAGCAACGGAGTCATCCAGCCTCTTCTGGTAGCTTAAGAGGGCTGGAAGGTGCCCACATCTCAGCCTGGCCAGGTGGGCCCTGTCCTCACGAGGAAGATAGGATTCAGAAGGGTGGATGTCAGGATGCCGTGCATGCAGCTGTGTGTTGTCTTTAAGTGACTGAATGGAGCGGCGAGTGATATGAGTGTGGATATGCTTTTGGAAGCTGGTCTGAGGTGGGCGAGGGGGGAGAGATGACAGTATTTGTGTATGGTATCGTGTGCTGGGTGTTGTTTTGATGTTCCTTGGTGTGGGTGGATGTGCTGCCATGTACTGTAGTGGATGTTGTGGGTTTGTGGAGGCTGCAGCAAGAAACTGGGTGCCTCTTGTGTCTAGGTGATCCCTGACTTTGAGGACTTTCATTTCTTGATGTAGGTGGTCTGTGGGTGTAGTAGCTGTGCACCCTGTGATTATTTTTAGGGCTTTGTTCTGTATGGTCTGTAGAGCGTTGTAGTGTGTTTTGGTGAGGTTGGAAGCCCAGGCATGGCTTGCATAATTCAGCACTGAATGTATGTATTGTTTGTATACTGTGGCGGTGGTTTCCTTGATGTGTCCAAATGTTGTATGGGCAAGTGACCTCAAAGCACTGAGTCTTGGTGTTATTTTATTTTTAATGTTTGTGATGTGTTGTTTAAATGACAATGATGTATTGTATGTTACACCAGAGAGTGTGTGTGTTTGGGGGGGGGGGTAGTGGAGTGTTGTTTATGGTGAGGTGTGGGATGTGACTGTGTTCTCCTGTCCAGTTTGTGAGAAGAGTCACTGTAGATTTGGCTGGGGCTATTTTGAGCCTGTTTGTGGTGAACCATTCATGTAGTGTGTTGAGGTAAGGTTGAATGATGTGTGCAGCTGTGCTTGCGTTTTGGTGCGTACATGTAAGTGTCATATCATCTGCATAGGAAGCTATGTGTATTTGTGGTCTGTGGGGTGTGGGTACGTCATGCATGTATAGGTTAAAGAGTGTAGGGGACAAAACAGATTCTTGGGGAACGCCATTTGAGAAGTTTCTGATGTTAGAAGACTGACTGGCAAATGTTACGTGTGCACATCTGCCTGCCAAGTAGTTTGCCAGCCATGTTTTTGTGTTATTGTGCATGTTTGTGTTGAGTATTTTGTTTGTGAGGTTGTGGCGGGGGATGGCATCAAAAGCTTTGCTAATGTCTACTGTGATTAGGAGTGTTCTGTGTGGTGGCCTAGCTGAATACATGCCATCAAAAACTCTCTGTGTAAGAAGGGTGTTTGTGGAATGTAGTGGCCTAAAGCCAAGTTGTGACTCGGCTACGAGAATGTGACGTGTTACTAGTTGTAGTACCAGTCGTTCAGTGACTTTAGAGGGTATGCAGAGGAGTGTGATGGGGCAATGTAAGGAGGGTAACGTGGGGTCTTTGTTGGGTTTAGGGATAGTGATGATATTGTCTTGCTTCCAGATGTTGGGTATTATGTTGTGTGAGTAGCTGTAGTTTGATATGTTGGTGAGTGATTGTATGCCTTGTGGTCCTTGGTGTTTAAGATGAATGTTGCTTACGTTGTCTGGTCCACAGGCAGATGAGTGCTTGAGGTTGTTAATGATGTGCTTCGTCTGGTTGTAAGTGAAATGTGTGTAGTCTGGGTCTGTGGGGAACTGTCTCTTACATCGGACGATACGTCGGTCTTTGGGATGGGGGTTTAGATGGCTGACTTGTGAAAAGTGATTGATGAGAGTGTTTGCTTGTTGTCTGTTTGAGGGTATGGTGTCTGTTGTTGTGATGACGCATGTGATTGTGTGGTGTTGCTGTTGGAAAGTGTGATGCTGTTTAGTGTTTTGTAGAGTTTACAGATGTTTGTTTTGCAGTCAAGTGTTTGGAGGTAATTTTTCCAGTTTAGTGTTTGCTGTTCTGATATTTTATTGTTTATCTGAGTATTAAGATCTTGTATTTGTTGTGTTGTGTCTTGTGTATGGGGTGTTGGGGAGTGTCACACTGTGTCCCGTTGTCTGACGAGGCCTTGAATTTCTGATGTGAAGTTGGGGTTGTGTCCCTTTCTGTTGCCTCTAGGGATGTGTCTTTTGTCTGTGTTTTGTATAATTGTATTGAAAATGTGCACAGCGGTGTTGATGCTTGTGATGGGTGGACTGTTTAGTGTTTCGAGATGTTGTTCTGTCTCAGTTACAAAGGCCTCCCAGTTGGCTCTCTTATAATTAGTGTATATGTGTTTGGGGCCAGCTGGGGTGATTCTGGTTTTGGTAGTGATGATGATTAGGAGCTGGGGTGATTCTGGTTTTGGTAGTGATGATGATTAGGATGTGATCAGAACCTAGGGCTTTGACCACTCTCTATGATGTAGTGGGGGCAAGGTTTGGGGAGCAGAAGGTGATGTCTGGAGATGATGGGAGGAAGAGGGCTCAGGGTTGAGACCAAAGTGGGTAACCCGGTTTTACCCACCCGGGTTTTTTCAGTAAAACCCACTTGAAAAAAACCCACTATTTTACCCACTTTACTGGGGGGTTTTTAAATAATGTATTTAATACCAAATTCAGTTTTTTCTTATTAATTGGTTATATTTTTACACACAATATCAGAAGTAAATAATAGCTACTTAATCCTATTCTATTTCACTGGTTAAAAAAACACACCATCATCCATCCATCATCCAATCCCACATTGCCCCAAGAGGAGCGTAGGAACCCGGGGCTAGGCAGTTGGTCCTGACATTTAAGATAAGAGTGGCCAGCCTCACTCATCCGTGAGTGGCATTATATGAGCAGTCAACCCTAACCATCCCTTGGATATAAACCTTCACCGGCTCAATCCGATAGGAGCACAATAATTACCCACTAAACCACCAGGTGCCAAAATTTGGTTATATGGTTACCACCCAGCATAGTAAATGGTTTCCAGGTGTACAGGAAACCACTTGGCTTGTCAATCAGTGTAGAGTCACCCACAGGCAGAAGGAAGAGGAAAGAATGAAGGAAAGAAAGAGGAGGGAGTGTAAAGTTACCTGTACACAGAAGGACAAGGAAAGAATTAAGGAAAGAAAGACAGAAGAGGATGGAAGGAAAGAAGGATGAAGGAGATGAAAGGGCAGACATCCGACAGCAGCACTACATCGAGTGAGTGGATGGTGAGCGCTCCCACAACATCACCAAGTATTTATAATATTTTGGAAGCATAATCTCAGTGATTTAAAAAAAAAAAAAAAAAAAAAAAAAAAAAAAAGCTTATTACATTTCTCATCACCAACATAAGTAAAACATGCTCTTTGCAAATATGAATGTCATTCTTTATTTCAAAACTGTTCATAATACTTCTATTTCTCTAATAGCTTTTATAACCATTATCCTCTTCTTTTGCAATGCTAATACTTTTGTGTCGCAGTAAATTATGGTTCTTGTCATGTTACCCAACCAAAATAATTCCCCCCCCCCCAAATAAGAATGCAATTCTTTGCCTCGGTGATAAAATAAAAATGACACTTCACTTCTAAATGACTTACCAACATGAAATAGTAGTATTTCCTGAAAAATAATAACAGAATTCCTTACTGCAGTTTCAAAAAATCAGGTCAAAGTTTTCTTCATCTTAAGAATATTTTTACACTGCTTTCCTTATCAGCAGATTCAGTTTTTATACGTCGACATGTAATGTGGTGAATACAAACTTTACAGTCAGCACTACCTGTCTCAAATTTTAAAAGTTTTAAATTTAAGTGTAAAATCGTTTTTGACAGATGTGGTTTTTAGTTTTATTTACGATTGGGGTAAATTTGTTATATACAGTAACAGTAATCACTGCTGGAGTTAACTTATACTATATGTTGTCTCATATCATTACCAAATGTCAATAGTCTATAGAAATATAAACATTTGCTTTCTGTTTAAAATAGATATAAACATTTGCTTTCTGTTTAAAACAGATGTATTTTATAGGCTTAGGTATTTGGTTACCAAAGGCTATTACTACTTTTAAGATAATGTGTGAAATCACTTATGCAACTGAATTTTCAATAATAATTATTTAGAAGATTGAGTAGTTGCAAGGAGAGTGGAAAGGTTACAAGAGGATGAGAAAAAGGCAGAGTATAAGAGAGAAGTGGAGGAACGATTGGGCAAATATGAATTGGAGCAGATGGGAGACGTGGAAGGTATGTGTAAGATATTTACAAAAGAAATATGTGCAGCATGTGATGTGGTGTGTGGAAGGAAGAGAAGACGGAGGAGAGTGCAAGGAACAGCGTGGTGGACTAAAGAGGTGAGACAGGCTGTGACACAAAAGAAGAAAGCATACAATGAATGGATGAGAAATAGGGGCGTGGAAGAAGTTGAGAGGCGGAAGAGAGAGTTATGTGTGGAAAGGAAGAGAGAGGTGAAAAGATTAGTAAGAGAGAGTAAGAAGAGAGTGGATGAGGAATTTGGAAGGAATTTGAGTGTAAAGTGGAGGGACTGTAAGAAAATGTTCCGGAGAGAAGTGAAAAGAGTAAGACAGGGTGGAAGTGAAGTTAGCAGGGGAGTGAAAGATAAAAATGGTAGATTACTAGTGGAGAAGGGAGAAAAAGTGAGCAGATGGAGAGAACACTTTAAGGAATTGCTGAACGTAGAGGATGGAAGTAATGCGAGTATAAGTGGCTGGGGAATGGCTGGGAGAAGGAGGGAGGTGAGAAGACAGGAAGAAATCAGTAGGACAGAAGTTGTGGAAGCAATGAAGAAAGTTAAATCGGGGAAAGCCCCAGGAATTGATGGAGTGTGTGGTGAAATGCTGAAGCATGGGGGAGAGATAGTAGTAGAATGGATGTGGAAGATGTGCAGATTGGCCTGGGAGGAAGGTAGAGTCCCGGAGGATTGGAAGTCAGGTATAATTATTCCCTTGTACAAAGGAAAGGGGAAAAAGAAGTGTGTGGTAATCATAGGGGCATTTGTCTTCTTAGTATAATAGGAAAAGTGTATGGTAGGATACTTATAGACAGAGTGAGAGAAAGAACAGAGAAATTAGTTGGAGAAGAACAGGGAGGCTTTAGGAAGGGAAGAGGTTGTGTAGATCAGATATTCATTCTTAGATCTTTAGTGGAAAAGTTTCTAGAGAAGGGAAAGAAGTTGTATGCGGCTTTCATGGATTTGGAGAAAGCATATGAAGCAACGTTGGGTCTGGTTAGTACTTGGATGGGTGACCGCCTGGGAACACCAGATGCTGTTGGCATAACGTTCTCCCTACGTGTCGAGTGGGGTTGGTGGAGGATTAGTGCCCCTCCCTGTAAAACAATTAACTCTAAGCCGTTGGCCACCCCGTTTGGGATACATGGCATCTGGCAATGAATGAATGAAATGAATATGACAGGGTGGATAGACAAGGATTGTGGAAAGTGTTAAGAATATATGGAGTAGATGGGAAGTTGTTGAATGCTGTGAAGAGTATGTACGATGGTGCGAAGGCTGCAGTGCGTGTGGATGGTGAACTAAGTGAATTTTTCTCTTTGAAAGTTGGTTTGAAACAGGGATGTGTCATGTCTCCATGGTTGTTCAATGTGTACATGGACGGGGTAATAAAAGAGGTACAAGGTAGGGTAGTGGATGTTGGAGAGAGGATAGTGTTTGGAAACTCCCTGTACTGTTGTTTGCAGATGATACTGTGTTGTTGAGTGAAGACGAAGGGGAGCTGCAAGGCTTGGTGGATGAGTTTGAGAGTGTAAGAAACGGAACCTAAAGGTGAATGTAGGAAAGAGTAAAGTGATGGTCTCTGAGAGAGGTGAAGTTAGTGAATGTACGGCGAGGTTGGATGGTGAGGAATTGGAAAATGTGAGTACGTTTAAGTATTTGGGTAGTGTGATGAGTAAGGATGGAGGTTTGGAGGGTGAAGTTCTTGAAAAGGTACAGCAGGGAAGAAAGGTTTCTGGTTCCTTGAAAGCAGTGATAAGAAACAGGGAAGTGAGCATGGAAGTGAAAAAGTTACTACATGACAGTATTGTGATACCAACTCTAACGTACGGAAGTGAAGCTTGGACATTGTTGGAAGGACACAAGTCAAGAGTGAGAGCAGTGGAAATGAGTTATTTAAGAGGAGCCTGTGGAGTCAAGTGGAGAGACAGGCTGACGAATGAGGATATAAAGGAGCGTTGTGGTGTGGATGTGGATGTGATAGGAAGCATTATGAGGAACACACTGAGGTGGTTTGGCCATGTGGAGAGGATGGAGGGTGAAAGACTGACGAAGAGAGTGTATATGAGTGAGGTGGAGGGGGGAAGAGGGAGGGGGAGGCCGAGGATGAGATGGAGGGATGGGGTGGAGAGGTATATGAGAGAGGGGGATGTGAGTTGGGAGCAGGGCAGTGAAATGGCGGGGGACAGGGCGACTTGGAGGCGATTTGTTTGTGGCCATCCCAAACGGGATTGAGGCGTCTGGCGATAGATAGATAGATTGATAGAGAAATGCAAGTATATAATTACCAAAGAATGGAGAGTAGAAAGACAAATGACTCCTGCTATTGTGTAGTGTGAACTGATCTTTGCCAGCTCATGAGTTGTGCAGTGCTCTCAAGCCTCTCATGTTGAAGCACGTTTTGCTGTGTAGCAGGCAGCCCAAGGATAACAGCCAAAAAGGTCAAAACATGATTGTGTTCATTTCCCTCATTCAAAAAACTGTGTAAAAAATAAGATTTCATTGGGCTATTCATAATTATGTATAGCGGACACATTATTTTATTTGAATTTATGGTAAACTTTGAAAAAACCCACTATTGCCCGGGTTTTTGGGGGTATTTTGTGAAAACCCCCGAAAAAACCCAGGTGGATTGGGCTTAAAAAAAAAAAAAGAAAAAAGTGTGTTTTTTGCCAACCCATTATTGATGTGGGATATGGGTATGATGGTCTAGACTGTTTAGTATGAATAGATGATCTGTCTGGGATTGTAGTACCAGCCCTCTGTCTGTGTCAGGGTTGTTGAAGGTAATGGAGAGTTCTAGAATGTATCATTAGAGAATGAGTGACTACTGTATTTTTGAGATGTAGTTTGGATTTATGCCAGGCAAAGGGACCACTGAAGCTGTATTCAATGTTCAACACCTTCAAAAAAATATATAGGAAAGAAAAGGAATCTGTACTTTGTTGATCTGAGGAAGGCCTTTGACAGAGTCCCTAGGCAGGTGGTGAATTGGCCTAAGAGAATGCTTGGGATCGAGGAGTGGCTGGTTAGAGTGGTTATGCCTATGTATGTGAGTGCTCACACCCAGGTAGGAGTGAATGAAGATTTGAGTGATGAGTTTTCTGTGAATGTTGGTGTGCATCAGGGGTCAGTCTTGAGCCCCTTGTTGTTTAACATGGTGTTTGAAGCCCTCTCACATTACTTCAGAAATGGACTCCCATGGGAGATGTATGCTGATAAATTGAAGTTGATTGCAGAGAATGTAAGGCAGGCAGAGGAAAGATTTAGGAAATGAAGAGAAGGTATGGTATGAGGTACAAGGGCTTGAGAGTAAATGCAATAAAGCAAATGTTTCGGTATCTAAGGCTGGTCGTGGTACTGTCAAAGAAGAGTGAGAGTGACCATGTGTGGTTTGCCACAACAGCATGGGAAGTAATTCCATCTTGTGCACTGTTTGTGGTAAGTGGGTGCATAAGAAATGCAGTTATATTAGAAGCAGACTGCAAGATAATGCTGTGTCGAGGAGAGCATGTGGAGACTGTCAGGAGGGAAAGGACTGATCTTGCTGGTGAGTCTCTCAAGTGTGTGGAAGAGTTTTGTTATTTGGGAGACATGTTATGTACTGGAGGGGGGGCTGGAGCTAGCTCCATGGCAAGAGTGAGGAGTGGTTGGAAGAAATTCAGGAAGCTGTTGCCTCTCCTGACACTGAGAGGGCTCTGCCTCCATTATAAGGGATCTTTGTATGTGGCATGTTTTAAAAGCGTAATGCTGTTTGGCAGTGAGACCTGGGCAGTAAAGGAAGAGGATATTCATGGGCTGAAAATACAGAAATGACAATGATTAGGAGGATGTGCAGTGCATCCTTGAGCGTGAGTCCTGGGGGAACTAGGTTTACGGTAGAAGAATTAAGAGGTAGGATGGGACTGAGTGTATTGATGTTGTGATGAGGTGAGGTAGAATGAGGTGGTTTTGGCATGTGGAGAGGATGGGAGATGACTTGGGGGAGGTGGTGGCTCAATCTGTAGAGAGTTGGCCTGCAGTCCTAACGGATCCTGGTTCAACTCCCACTGGGGCAAGGAACAGTTTATGGATCTGCATTTCATAAAAAGTAGACTTACTGATCTACCAGAAGACCCGCCGACATGTCGTAAAAACACCCCCGCTATAACCAATATATCAGTCCTGTATGAGACAGCCCTAGCACGTATTCAATACAGAAATACCTTAACTTACGAACATAATTGGTTCCAAGGGGCCATTCGCAAGTTGATTTTGTTTGCAAAATGAAAATCCCTTACAGTACTACACATACAACATAAAAAAAACATTGTACAGTCATTACTCGTTTTACGATGATTCGGTTTACAATAATTCACTACAACGATAATAGAAAAGTTCCACCCCAAAATTCGATTAACAATAAATTTCCTGCTATAACGATTTTGCCATCAGAAAACGCCAGGCACAGGCGTAGGTGGAGACACTTTAGCAGTCTGGTGCACTAGCCCTCACTGCCTCCCACATGCTACATTCTGCCTTCTCTATTGTACGAACAGTTGACTTATTCACCCCAAACATACGGTTCTGAGACAATTCACAGGCGTAGATGGAGACACTTTAGCACAGTCTGGTGCATTAGCCCTCACTGCCTCCCGTATGCTTCGTTCTGCCTTCTTTATTGTACGAACAGTTGACTCACCCCAAACATACGGTTCCGAGACAATTCACCGTCGTCAATTCACCATCAAAACATGGACGAGTCCCCGTCAGGACAATTCGTACCCTGGACGATTCCCTGTCATTCTATAAATATACTTATTATTGATTAATACTTTAATTAATTTTCAGGGGGATTTTATAACTCATATAAGTAAAAAACTAGTGTACTGTACTAGCTAAATAAACTGGTATGTAAATAAATGACGGGGAATTGTCCTGACGGCGAATTGTCGCCGACATTCCTTCCCTAAGTTTGTCCAACACTTTAACTTTCTCTGTCAGTGACATCACTTTACTAGTCCGTTTTGGTGTGTTACCACATGCATCACTAGCACTACACTAAGGCCCCATGTTGGCAAACAAGGCAAGCAATCACTGGAAGGCAGAAAATAAGCCACAAATAATGATTCGCCAGTCATGCATGGTTCAACCGTCAGATTCAAACTGGCTGTGTGGTGCATAGTAGACCAGGGTTGCCAGGTCAGAATCTGCCAACCAGCTGAGTTCCTCCCCAAACCCGCCTAATCTCGCCAAAATGTCATCCTTCTCACCCGCCCAATCACAGACTAATAATATTAGGTTTACAGATGAGCAACAAATAATATGAAAAATATTTATATTTTATACAAACTTCATGCATTAGCAGCACCTTAGTTATATATTATGTTGAATGGGAAAAAATTATTTAACGTTAAATGAATGCTAAGGATGCCTGCATCAAAAAGTGTTCGTGTGGCAGAAAAGGGAAGAGTATTTTCTTATGCTTTTCTGTTGCACAGTGATCTTTCAAATCTGCATGGTAGACTCTCGGGATTGTTTTACAGAATTTGCGAAATGCCTTTGTTTCATCACCTAGGACACTGACAATCTATTCTTGCAATCCATTTTCTTTTTCCCAGCTTTTATTGTATTTTCTCTGTTATACTTTGCATATTTACCCATTGTCTTCCCAATTCCACTATCCAGCAAAACTCCCTTCACCGCTCCCTGACTAAAACTGAAATGCAGCTACTCTTATTTTACCACCACGGCATACATGGCCCCCAGGCCCTTGTGACCTGTGTTTGAGTGTGGATTAGGGGAGTCATATCCCGAGGGACTGCTGGGCCGGATGCTAATGGTTTGGTCAGTTCCACCCACCACCTGCCCTCTTGACCTCTCCGGTCACCCTCGTTTTTGCCAAGAGACGAGAGTTACAGTAAGGTTAATTTAGCAAATGACCTCGTCCGCTGAAGCCGCCGAAAACCTGCCAGTTAAGATATAAACTTGCTCCAAAAAACGCCCAACCGCCAATGTTAAATTTTACCCGCCAGCCTAAATTAAACTGTGCCCAATTTCGCAGAAAATCCGCCAACCTGGCAACTCTGTAGTAGATCAACCTCCCACCCACACCCACCCACCCACACACACACACACACACACACACACACACACACACTTAGAGGAATACAATATATGGAGAAGCGACTGAAATTTAAAAAAAGGAGGAGGAATTATAATATTAACTAAGAAAAATCTAAAAGTCAATGAAATAAAACTAGATATACCATCACAAGTAGAACTGATTGCAGTAGAGATCAACACATCTGAAGGGAAAGTAATTGTAGCCAATTTGTACATGCCACCCAGATCAAACACATGGGAAAGAGATGAATATGAGGACCTGGCAGAGAGTACAATTCAGAGTTTAAGATCATTACTACATAAAATGGAAGAGAAATCGGAAAGAATTATACTAACCGAGGATTTTAATACAAATATAAATTGGAATACGCTATTTCCGGGAATGCTCGTCGGCGAAGAGGTGAAGGTGCAGCCTTATTCTTTACCAACATCCGCGGCCTTACCACAAATTTAAACTCAGTTCATTTTTTCCTTCAGTCCATATCCCCTTTGGCCCTTTTCCTCACAGAACCACAAATCTCACCATCTACCGATATATCTCCATTTTGTTTTCCCGGTTACCATCTCCTTATAAACTTTCGAAACAAGGGCGGCACCTGTTGTTATATCAAATCCCAATATGCAGTTGATACTATTTTAAACTTCACTTCATCCAGTTTTGATTACTCATTATATAAATTAAATTGTCAAAACATTACCAAATATATCTGTGTAGTTTATCGTTCCCCCAATGCTTCTTCGGAACCCAGTGTATTTGATTCCATATCCACTCAGTTGAGTAACCTTGACCTTGCCCTTGGCAATGAAATTACCATTTTGGGTAATTTTAACATACACAATGTTGAATAGTTATTGCATTCTGCCCGGACTGACGACACTGGTCTAGAATGCGAGCTGTTTGCGGAATCGTTTCATCTCACCCAGCTGGTAAAGCAACCAACCAGAATACCTGATAATCCTGACCATAATGCCCATCTCTTGGATTTATTCTTGACAAATAATCCAGATCAATACAGGATAGAGGTACTGTCACCACTTGGATCATCTGACCACAATCTCATCAAAGTCTCATTAGTTAACCCTCCTACACCTCCCCATTCCGAACCTGTCAGGGTGACCCGATGGCACTTTGACAGGGCAGACTGGGATGGATTTAGAAATTATCTTGCCGATGTTCCATTGCAGTCTTTTTTCTCTAGTGATCCCAATTCTACCCAGTCCCACATTTGTGACTTAATACTAGCTGGTATGGATTTATTCATACCAAGTCAACAATTCACTAAAAGATCAAACTCTCCAAAATGGTTTGATGGCAATTGTGCCAGAGCAACAGCCCAAAAGTCAATAGCATATAACTCTTACTTAAAATCAAAAACACCTGAATCACTCTCCCAATTTAAAATTGCTACAAATCATGCAAAAGCTGTATTAAATCTATCTAAATCAAACTTTCTTCAAAAGCAAGCATCAAAACTACTTAACAACCCTAATGACAATAGAATATTCTGGTCAACTCTTAATTCTTTCAATAATAACTTTAACAAGTCATCTTCCATTCCCCCACTAAAATCTTCAGATGGAAATATTACAAATGACCCACGTGGGAAAGCAGATATCTTTGCTAATACCTTTGCAAGAAACTCTACCATAGATGATACCAGCCAGAATGTCTCAGTACTGGAACTTGATTCTCCCGAAATTGCCCCACTTAAAATACAGACAAGATTTGTAAAATCCATCCTAGACAATTTACCTACCAACAAAGCTCCAGGTCCAGATGGAAGTCCGCCAATTGTTTTGAAAAAGTGTTCCCCTGAACTTGCCTCTGTCCTAGCTAAATTATTCAGACTATGCATACGTACTTCTTTATTCCCAAATTCATGGAAAGAAGCCAATATCCACCCAGTTCCGAAGGAAGGAAGTTCATTTGACCCCTCCAATTACAGACCAATAGCTGTCACATCTTCTCTTGGTAAGGTATTTGAAACTTTAAATAATAAGCATATTGTTAAACATCTTGAATCCAACAACTTAATTAATGATAGACAATACGGTTTTCGCCACGAAAGATCCACCATTGACATACTCAACCTCTTAACTCATACCATCCATCAATCAATTGATCTTTTTGGAGAAACTCATGCAGTAGCTCTTGATATCTCTAAAGCTTTCGACAGAGTATGGCACCGTTCCCTGCTTTCCAAACTCCCTTGCTATGGACTAACGTCTTTTGTTCCTTTGATTTCTTCTTATCTTAGTGACAGGAAAATAAGAGTAAAAGTAGATGATGTATATTCGAATTTCCACTCAATTAACGCCGGCGTGCTGCAGGGATCAGTTCTGGCGCCAACCCTATTTCTGGTTCATATTAATGATCTCTTATCTGTTACTCACAATCCCATTCACTCATATGCAGATGACTCAACACTACATAGTTCATTCACACTCCGACATCCATTTACAAAGTCTAATATCTCTACCTCTCAACTCAGTACAGCCATCTCCATAAATCAAGATCTATCTACAATCAGTGAATGGGGACAAAACAACCTTGTCTCTTTTAATGCTAGTAAAACTAAATACATACACTTTACTAATAGACAGATATTGCCTGATTCGTACATTACCTTCAGTGCTACTAATATTCCCATCTCCAAAAGTATTGAAATTCTTGGTGTCTCACTTAACAGTGCCCTCAATTGGACCTCTCATGTCAGATCACTTGCTAAAACCGCCTCAAAGAAACTTGGATTATTGTACAGAGTCCGTAACTTCTTCGCCGATGAGCAGTTAGCTATAATTTATAAAAGTCATGTGCACTCTCAGCTTGAATATTGCTTACCCTTGTGGAATGGTTGTGGAGAGGTTGCATTAAGACAACTAGACAAAATTCAGAATAAAGCTGTTAGAATCATTAACAACCCTGCCATTACATATAAACTACCTCCCCTGCAAGTAAGAAGGAATGTTGCCTCCCTTGCATTATTTTACAGATATTTTTTTGGCAAATGCTCAGACGAAGTTGCGTCCATGATGCCACCTCTCCATGCCTTCCCTCCTGCTACACGGGCATCTGGTAGCGCTCATGACTGGAATGTCACTCAACCATATTGCAGAACTTCTGCCTATCAGAATTCTTTCATTCCCCGAACTGCATCTCTCTGGAACTCGCTTCCCCAGAGTTGTTTTCCTCCAAATTTCAACCTACAACTGTTCAAGTCTAACTGTTACAGATATTTTATGAACAGAGGACACCAGTAATCTGGTGTATGGATTATTTTTTTTCTCCATTTGTTTTTCCTTCCTCCGTTCTGTTATTTAAAAAAAAATATATACATATATATATATATAATTAGCCAAGAAAGCTGTTGGGACCAAAAGCTCCTGGATCTCGTGCAAGAGTTTTTCCTAATGCAACATGTGAGGGAAACCACCAGAAAAAGAGGACTTGATGTACCTTCAGTGCTAGATCTAATATTTACTAGGCAAGAAAATGATATTGACAGTTTAATATATCACCCTCTACTCGGCAAAAGCGATCATGCAGTACTAAATTATAACTTCAGGATAGCATATGACATAGTTAACAGCAATGACAGTTACAAAAAGAGCCTAAACTAAAAAAAGGGAAATTATCAAGACCTAAAGAAATATTTCTTAGAAGTTGATTGGGAAAATGAGCTTAGAGGACAAGATTTATATGCTGTATATAAAAAATTATGATTTTTATGAAGTAGGAGTCCAGAAGTGCATCCCACAGCACAAAGAACCAGATAAGAAAATACAGAAATAAATACAGAATGTAAATATCAAAAGAAAGAAGAGATTTGTTGTGGAATAGATACAGAAGACACAATAGTGAAAGGGCGTATAATAATTACAAACTGGCAAGAAACGACTATACAAGAATAAGGAGGGAAGCCCAAAAACAGTTTGAGGAGGATATAATAAATAAAAGTGGTGATCAACCAAAGCTGTTTTACAGCTACATCAGAAGCAAAACCAAAGTAAAGGATATAACACAATCCATTACGGACGAGGGAATCACTTATACACAAGAGAAAGATATTTGTGAAGCACTAAATAAGAATTTCCAATTAGTTTTTACAGAAGAAAAACATTTTGAGAGGGACTATGTGGAACATGCATGTCCACACATACTACCAGATATACAAATAGCAGAAAAAGTAATACAGGAGGAGTTAAGTAGATTAGACAGAGGAAAAGCAAGTGGTCCTGATGAAATTTCATGTTGGGTACTACGAGAATGTGCAAAGGAGTTAAGTAAACCATTATTTTTAATTTTCAAGAAATCCTTGAGTCAAGGTAAACTACCTGATATTTGGAAAAAAGCAAATATTGTCCTCTTATTCAAGAAAGGAAATAGACAAATTCCACTCAACTACCGACCAGTATCAATGACCAGTGTTGTAAGCAAGGTATTAGAAAAGCTTGTAGGAAAAGCTAGGGTAAATCATCGAGAAGAACACAGTATGATAACAGAAAGACAATTTGGTTTCAGAAAAGGAAAATCATGTGTTACTAATCTGTTGAGCTACTATGACAGAGTAACAAACACAATACAGGAAAGGGAAGGATGGGTGGACAGTATCTATTTAGATTTCAAGAAAGCTTTTGACACAGTACCACACCAAAGACTTTTATGGAAACTGTACCATCATGGAGGAATTCGAGGCAAACTGTTTTGTTGGATGCAAGACTTTCTCATAAAAAGAGAAATGAGAACAGTACTAAGAGGAAACTACTCATCATGGAAAGAAGTGACTAGTGGAGTACCACAGGGATCAGTGCTGGCACCAATCATGTTTTTAGTGTATATAAATGATATAAACAGTAACACTGGAAATGAGAGCTATCTGAATATGTTTTGCAGATGATGCAAAAATACAAAGGAGAATTACTAACACAGACTCTTGTAAAGAGCACAAGAAGAATTAAATAAACTTCATGAATGGAGTAGTATATGGCAAATGGAATTCAATGTGGACAAGTGTCATGTAATCAAGTTTGGTAAAAGTGGAAAAAGACCTGATTGGGATTATAAATTAAGAAATAAAACCCTATACACATCAGAAAGAGAGAAGGACCTAGGTGTGATTATCAATAACAGACTATCTCTGGCTGACCACATCAGCGAGAAGGTACGGAACATGTATACACTGCTTGCAAATATGAGAATAGCATTCACATACAGAAATGAAGACATGCTAAGAAGGATAATAACATCATTCATTAGACCAACCCTGGAATATGCATCAGTAGTCTGGAGTCCTCATCTCAAAAAACACATAGACAAGATTGAAAAAGTTCAAAGGGCCGCTACAAGATGGATACCAAGCTTAAGGGACCTAAGCTACGAAGAAAGACTAAATAAATTGAATCTACCAACACTACAGGAGAGAAGGAAAAGAGGTGACATGATAATGTTATATAAGTGCATATCAGGGAAGGAGAAAATAGACATAAATGATTACTTAACATAAGGAGAAGCATCAGCAAGAGGACACTGCAAAAAACTGCACAAGGAGAGGTGATAAAGACGTAAGGAAATTCAGTTTCCCAAACAGAGCAACTGATCAATGGAATGCCCTACCGAATGAAATAGTGTGTCGTTTCGTTTCGTTTCGTTTTTAAAGGCTCCAACATGCTTGCATGTGTCGGCCTTGGTCACCTAATGGCGGCTCTCCACACTGCACGATCCATTGCAGCCTCCCTGTTCAGTCCCTTAACCCTAAGGTCACACTTAATGACCTCGTCCCATGTCTTTCTCGGTCTACCCCTCCCAATCCCACCCCCAATATTAACACTTGTCACCTTCCTCACCCAATTATCATCCCCCATCCTCTCCACATGTCCAAACCACCTCAATCTACCTCTCCTCATCACAACACCAATACACTCCAGTCCCATCCTACCTCTCAACTCTTCCATTGTAAACCCAGCCCCTCCAGGCCTTGGACGCAGGGACGCACTGCACATCCACCTAATCATTGTCATTTCTGTACGTCTGAGCCGGCGAATGTCTTCCTCCTTCACTGCCCAGGTCTCACTGCCATACAGCATTACACTCCTAACACATGCTGCATACAAAGACCCCTTAGCACGTAGGGAGAGCCCTCTCAATGTCAGGAGAGGCAAGAGCTCCCTGAACTTCTTCCAACCACTTCTCACCCTAGCCACAGAGCTAGCTCCAGCCCCACCTCCAGCACACAACATGTCTCCCAAATAACAAAACCCTTCCACACACTCAAGAGATTCACCAGCAAGTTCAATCCTTTCACGTCTGACGATCTCCACCTGCTCACCCCGGCACGCCATACACATAAAATCAGCATTATCTCGCAGTCTACCTCTGATACCACTACATCTCTTATGCACCCATTTATCACACACACTGCACAAGATGGAATTACTTCCCACACCCTTGTGGCAAACTGCACATGGCCACTCTCCCTCGTCTTTGACAGTACCGCAACCAACCCTAGATATCATCACTTTTGTTTTATCTGCATTTACCCTTAAACCCTTTTGCCCCATACCATCTCTCCACTTCCTAAACCTTTCCTCCGCCTCCCTTTCATTTTCTGCAATCAACACCAAATCATCAGCATACAACAACTCCCACGGGAGTCCGTTTCTAAAGTCACGTGAAAGGGCTTCAAGTACCATGATAAACAACATGGGACTCAAGACTGACCCCTGATGCGCACCAACATTCACGGAAAACTCATCACTCAAATCTCCATTCACTCTCACCTGGGTGTGAGCACCCACATACATGGCCATAACCACCCTAACCAGCCACTCCTCCAAACCAAGCTTTCTCATTGCCCACTTCACCACCTCTCTAGGGACTCTGTCAAAGGCCTTTTCCAAATCAACAAAAACAAAATAAAGATCCCTTCTCCTACCAATATATTTTTCCTGAAGCTGTCGAACAATGAATATGGCATCAGTGGTCCCCCTACCTGGCATAAACCCAAACTGCATCTCATCAATATTCACTCTTTCTCTAATCATACCTTCTAAAACTCTCTCCATTACCTTCATTATCTGATCTAAAAGCTTTATACCTCTATAATTTCCTCTTTCCAGGGCATCACCCTTCCCTTTATACACATTTACAATTATACTCTTCAGCCAATCTGGGACAACACACTCATAAATAATCCTGTTTATCAGGTCAGTGACTAAACTCACTCCTATATCTCCTGAGGCCTTCAACAAGTGTGTGCCAAAACAATTCACAAATTTAAGGATATGTACGATAAATATGGTTTAAGACATGGGACAGTACGAGCTTGACTCATTCCTGTAAAGATACAATTAGGTAAGATGCAATTAGGTAAGAACACACACACACATATGTATGCACACGGGCAGCAGGTAGGCATTTTTATATTTTATTTATTTCTCTCATATATTAAAATTATTTGAATACTATAATTTTATGTTTTAATTACTGTATGAAAAATTTGTGGATAATTAAAATCAAGTGAAAAAAGTTCGCATGACTTAAGGGATTACTTCTGTGGATTTGTGTGCCCAGTGGTAAGGTCAGTGCCAGTGTAGGCCCAAGTGCTATGGTTGGTGCTGGTATGGGTCCCAGTGCTAAGGTTGGTGCAGGTATGGGTCGGAATCCCTTCCCCCTAACCTGTTCCAGTCTGACTCAGAGGCTGACCACTAGTGCCTGTAAGCACAGGCTGTCCCCCAGCCTCGGGGGGGACGACTTGGACCAACACAGGAAGGAATGAAGGTGGGTTGTCATTTATGGTTCAGTCTTGGTTAGGTGACCTTGGGAAGTTGAGTTGACATAACCCCCCTTTTATAATGGGTTTCAATCTCTCGATTTACGATAAAATCGGTATACAATAAGGTATGACCTGACGTAACCCCATCGTAAAACAAGTAGTGACTGTACTGGTCAATGATCTGTTGGTGGGGTTTTAAATGTTCTTAAGCAGTTTATATTGTATTATGAAGTATAAATGCATAAATTAACACAAGAAAAATATACAGCATAAGTCACAGCTCTGTTCCCACTATTGCCCGATGCCTATTTACTACTTACAGAAGATAATGGAACGTTTGCCACCTGAGAAGAGGTTTATGTGGCAAGCATTTCATTTTGTTTCGTTAGCTGTAAATATACATTGGACGTATGCGATAACAGTTATTTTATAAACATTACTGTAGCTCACCTAAGGGCAGACATAGCAGGAAGTGAGAGGAGGCAGGTGGAGGAGTGGAGTCAGCTGGAAGATGCGGGTGAGGAGAGAGCAGTGGGCAGGTCGGGATTTTCGGGAGAAGCAAGCTGAATGGATGTGGCTGAAGGCTCAGCAAAGGAGGTTGAAGGCTCAGCATAGAAAGCTGAAGGCTCAACATAGGGGGTTGAAGGCTCGGCATAAAATGCTGAGGGCTGTGGTTTGTCTAATTTCGTTTCCACCCTTGGGAAAAACCTTGTGACTGACGACTGGGAAGCATTCTTCTTTTTCTTGTCAATGATATGATAGCAGGCCAGGGCATCACGCACAGCAACATAGGCTCTGCCAAACTGGTTAGCATTCGGATCGTGTTCTTCAAAGGAAGCAAGCCTTTTCTCTATTATTCCAAAGGTACCAGTTAACCCCTTGATAGTCATTTTCCTGCATTTATCAGCCATATTAAATGGAGTGAAAGTACTAAAAGCACAATGAACAGCGATCCTCTCTCCATGCAAACAAAACAAAAATAAAAGACGGCAGGTTAGCCCCCTAGCACCCACACTGCCACCTAGCAACCCGCCTCGCAACTACTGTCCCCCACTACATTCAAAAGCGGTCACAACAGGCTGCTACAAGCTAAATTAGTTTTTTGTGGTTACTTTTGTACCTGTGAAATGTTCGTTATTTTTTTCATGTTCATATCTTTGAAATGCTCAGATCTTGAATGCTCTTCAGTTGAGGTATGTCTGTATGGATGGTGGGCATTAGCACTTAAGTGGTAACATGTGAAGACATGAAGACTACTAGGTCTTGGAGATATGCCCTGAGGATAGGCCCTAAATCCTTTGCCGAAAGTCAGGGGAGGGGTGCAGAAAGTGAGAAGTGTTAACAGTTACACTGCGAGAGGTAGACCAAAAAAGACCTGGGACAAAGCCATTGAATGTGACCTTAGGGATAAGGGGCTGAACAGGGAGGCTGCCAGAGACTGGGCAGCAAGACAGCCATCAATAAGTGACCAAGGCCAACACATGCAAGCATATTGGAGCCTTTAAAAATGAAACAAAACGGACCCTCAAGGAAATCACTACAGTATCCATTAGGTTAAGATCATCTGTCCTGGTTCATGTCCAATAGCACATCAATACATTTTGTTGTAAAAATGTAAAAGAATAGAATGTATATAGCTCATACCTTTCCTAATGTTCCCTCAGTGCCTCTTAATACAATAATTTTCACTGTAATACTGCCCATAAAATATGTACAGTAAATTGCAATACACAAAGCTGCTAGCCAAGTGTTGGTTTGGTGGGGAATAGTTCAGGACCACATCGTAAATGAAAGGATACACAGAATGCACACAGCTGGTACCTGCACAACTATTTACTCAGTGCTTTTATTCCACTCATATTATATGTTGTCCTTAAACAATGTGACATATAACACTGTTCTTCACATGCTTTGGCAGGGCTACATCAGGACTAAGTTGTAAAAGAAAGGATACATGGCATGCACATAGCTGGTTTTGGAGCCACTATTTTCTGTTTCTTTATACATCTCTATTTCACTTGCTTTTAATGTTATGTTAATGTGCAATAGGCAACACTGCCCTTCACTTGTTGCTTTGGTGGGGATAGATTGTGACAGAGCATCACTGCCAGCATACTTGACCCAGGCAAGGCTGCTTTTTCTTAAAACCTGAACAACTGACACAATACATGCCATTAATGATGCAACTCAAGTTTTATTTTTATCTTTACTGAATTCTGAATAGCAAAGTTTTGACAAAGACAAATACCATACAGGTTACAAATCAGTTCCTAACTTTTATGTCATTAATACAAACTGTAGCAAAATAAACCACTGTAACTTGATGGTTTACTGTAATCATATAATTTACCTTAAAAACCTTCTTTGGAGATACCCTCAAAATAAGGGTTTCAGTCATCTTACATCGCCATCCAAGCATTTAAATATCCCCACTATTACCATTACACCAGTATGAGACAGCTCTAGCATGTATGCACTAGTGGCAGTGAGTATTAGCTCCAATGTGTTGGCACCTAATATACTACAGCACTAGCCATGTGTGTGTGTGTGTGTGTGTGTGTGTGTTCTTACTTAATTGTATCTTTACAGGAATGAATCAAGCTCGTACTGTCCCGTGTCTTAGACCATATTTATCGTACATATCCTTAAATTTGTGAATTGTTTTGGCACACACTATTTCATTCGGTAGTGCATTCCACTGATCAATTGCTCTGTTTGGGAAACTGAATTTCCTTACATCTTTATCACCTCTCTTCTTATGCAGTTTTTTGCAGTGTCCTCTTGCTGATGCTTCTCCTTATGTTAAGTAATCATTTATGTCTATTTTCTCCTTCCCTGATATGCACTTATATAGCATTATCATGTCACCTCTTTTCCTTCTCTCCTGTAGTGTTGGTAGATTCAGTTTATTTAGTCTTTCTTTGTAGCTTAGGTCCCTTAAGCTTGGTATCCATCTTGTAGCGGCCCTTTGAACTTTTTCAATCTTGTCTATGTGTTTTTTGAGATGAGGACTCCAGACTATTGATGCATATTCCAGGGTTGGTCTAATGAATGATGTTATTATCCTTCTTAGCATGTCTTCATTTCTGTATGTGAATGCTATTCTCATATTTGCAAGCAGTGTATACATGTTCCGTACCTTCTCGCTGATGTGGTCAGCCGGAGATAATCTGTTATTGATAATCACACCTAGGTCCTTCTCTCTTTCTGATGTGTGTAGGGTTTTATTTCCTAACTTATAATCCCAATCAGGTCTTTTTCCACTTTTACCAAACTTGATTACATGACACTTGTCCACACTGAATTCCATTTGCTATGTATTACACCATTCATGAAGTTTATTTAATTCTTCTTGTAGCTCTTTACAAGAGTCTGTGTTAGAAATTCTCCTTTGTATTTTTGCATCATCTGCAAACATATTCAGATAGCTCTCATTTCCAGTGTTACTGTTTATATCATTTATATACACTAAAAACATGATTGGTGCCAGCACTGATCCCTGTGGTACTCCACTAGTCACTTCTTTCCATGATGAGTAGTTTCCTCTTAGTACTATCCTCATTTCTCTTTTTATGAGAAAATCTTGCATCCAACAAAACAGTTTGCCTCGTATTCCTCCTTGGTGGTACAGTCTCAATAAAAGTCTTTGGTGCGGTACTGTGTCAAAAGCTTTCTTGAAATCTAAATAGATACTGTCCACCCATCCTTCTCTTTCCTGTATTGTGTTTGTTACTCTGTCATAGTAGCTCAACAGATTAGTAACACATGATTTTCCTTTTCTGAAACCAAACTGTCTTTCTGTTACCATACTGTGTTCTAGATGATTTACCCTAGCTTTTCTTATAAGCTTTTCTAATACCTTGCTTACAACACTGGTCAGTGATACTGGTCGGTAGTTGAGTGGATTTTGTCTATTTCCTTTCTTGAATAAGAGGACAATATTTGCTTTTTTCCAAATATCAGGTAGTTTCCCTTGACTCAAGGATTTCTTGAAAATTAAATATAATGTGTTTACTTAACTCCTTTGCACATTCTCGTAGTACCCAACAAGAAATTTCATTAGGACCACTTGCTTTTCCTCTGTCTAATCTACTTAACTCCTCCTTTATTACTTTTTCTGCTATTTGTATATCTGGTAGTATGTGTGGACATGCATGTTCCACATAGTCCCTCTCAAAATTTTTTTCTTCTGTAAAAACTAATTGGAAATTCTTATTTAGTGCTTCACAAATATCTTTCTCTTGTGTATAAGTGATTCCCTTGTCTGTAATGGATTGTATTATATCTTTTACTCTGGTTTTGCTCCTGATGCAACTGTAAAACAGCTTTGGTTGATCACTAATTTTATTTATTATATCCTCCTCAAACTGTTTTTGGGCTTCCCTCCTAATTCTTGTATAATCGTTTCTTGCCTGTTTGTAATTATTATACGCCCTTTCACTATTGTGTCTTCTGTATATATTCCACAACAAATCTCTTCTTTCTTTTGATTTTTTACATTCTGTATTGAACCATTTCTGTAATTTCTTATCTGCTTCTTTGTGCTGTGGGATGTACTTCTGGACTCCTATTTCATAAAATTCACAAATTTTTTATATACAGCATTTAAATCTTGTCCTCTAAGCTCATTTTCCCAATCAACTTCTACAAAATACTTCTTTAGGTCTCGATAATTTCCCTTTTTATAGTTTAGTTTAGGCTCTTCTTGTAACTTTCATTGCTGTTAACTATGTCATATGCTATCCTGAAGTTATAATTAAGTACTGCATGATCGCTTTTGCCAAGTGGAGGGTGATATATTAAATTGTTAATATCATTTTCTTGCCTAGTAAATATTAGATCTAGCACTGAAGGTACATCGAGTCCTCTTTTTCTGGTGGTTTCCCTCACATGTTGCGTTAAGAAAAACTCTTGCACGAGATCCAGGAGCTTTTGGTCCCAACAGCTTTCTTGGCTAATTATATCTAGAGTATTCCAATTTACATTTGTATTGAAATCTCCAGTTAGTATAATTCTTTCCGATTTCTCTTCAATTTTATGTAGTAATGATCTTATACTCTGAATTGTACTCTCTGCCAGGTCCTCATATTCATCTCTTTCCCATGTGTTTGATCTGGGTGGCATGTACAAATTGGCTACAACTACTTTCCCTTCAGAAGTGTTGATCTCTACAGCAATCCGTTCTACTTGTGATGGTATATCTAGTTTTATTTCCTTGACTTTTAGATTTTTCTTAGTTAATATTATAATTCCTCCTCCTTTTTTTAAATTTCTGTCTCTTCTCCATATATTGTATTCCTCTAAGTTTAGTATGTCACTGGATATCCTTGGTGTTAATTTTGTTTCAGTTAGGCATATTATTTGTGGTTCATTTTCTCTCACATAATCATTCATCTCTAGTAATTTAGATACCATTCCATCCACATTTGAGTACATCAGCTTTATCATCTTGTTTATATACTTGTCATGACATGGTTTTACTACCTTCCTCCTTTTTATTCCATCCTGTTTGTGTACCACTTTTGTACCTGCAATCCTATTACTTTGTAAAAAAAAATTTCTTCTCCTCTTCTGATCTTCCCTCATTTTTTGTTTTTGCTTCCTCCCTTTTCTCTTTCAGTAATCCCAGTTCCTCTTGTGTTAGGCATCTTTTTATCCATACATTTTTGAACTCCTCTTTTTCCATAAGATTCTTTGCATTTTTTAGTATCTCTTTCACAGTGTTTTCACTCTGGAAAGTCACCTTTAGAGGTCTTGTCCTGCTTTTCTCGTATTTCCCTAACCTTTTGTGTTCCTCTATGTCTTTACTACAGATTTCCTCTGATACTTCTTTCAGTAAGCTCATTACATTTGCCATCTCCTTTTTGTCTCTTGTGATCTTGTTTTTTACTTCTTCCTCTTCTATACCAGTGATTACTATAGATTTGTTTATATCTACTGAATCTCTAACTAACTTTGGATTGTTTTGGATTATTTTCACTTCCTGTTTGATGCTTTTTTCCTCCACCCTTGATTCTAAGTCCTTCTTTACTTTCACCTTTTCAGCATACGTGGTTTCCACATCATTTTTGTAGCTTTGCACAGCTTCATTCACCTGTGTTATCTTCCCCTCAATATCACTGCTCTGGTCTATAAGACTGCTTATTTGCCTAATTGTTTCTGTGTCATTTTTGAACTCTTCCATAACACTCTCGTGATTGACTACTGTACTTGCCATTTCACTCATTTTCTTCCTAAGTGTACTCAATTCCACTGTTAGTTCACTGATGGTTGTGTCTTTCTTGTTGGCCTCCCTTCCTAGTTTTTCTATTTCATCCTTTTGCAAGTACATCTGCTTCTTTATTTCATCAATTTCATTTTTGAAAGCCATTTCTAGTTTGTGTACACGTTCAACCAGTCTATTGTGAGTCTCCACTTCAGCCAGTTCTTGGTATAAATCACCATTTTGCTTTCTACCTTTATCCCTTTTCTTTTCCAAATTTGCTTTACTAAAGTATGTATCCATTTTTCAATAATAAAAGTACAGAGTATGTACTTACATTCCCCGTGCTGCTGTAGTCTAAACAAACCTCAGCTGACTGAGCGCATTCTTTCGTCTTGGTTCTCTTTTCTGTTTGAACAAGTCTTGTTTAAACTTTATTTATTTTTTTCTTTTAATAATGAAAAATCATTTAGTCTAACCTGGTACAGAGCTTGACTCATATAAAGATACTAATTTAGGTAATGCCACTGGGCGTGTTGGTTCGGTACAGAGCGCCGATGTCGCACGTCTGCCTCGATTGACTCCCTGTGTGTGTGTGTGTGTGTGTGTGTGTGTGTGTGTGTGTGTGTGTGTGTGTGTGTGTGTGTTGGGCAGCCAAAACTACACATTCAAATCAGACCAAAATTGGCAAAAAAATCACAGATGTGAAAAAACTTGGCCCCATCATGATTGAAAAACTTAAACTATAGTTAATGAGCAATCACATTTTGACCAAAAAAAAAAACGCCGCTCCTGGTGCCCGGCATAGGATCTCCGTAGATTTCTTTGTCCACAGGTACAATTAAAGTATTGTGGACTTGCATTCGCACAACTTGGGTTCCATTACCGAAGCTGAAAATAACACGATGAATTGGTTAGCTGCAAAAAATCCAAGTGACAGTGTTACACTAGAACAGCACAAAAACATGAGAGCCCTCTGCAGGAGCAAGTGCGAGGGGCCAGAAAAGCCCACGAGCACTTGTGTAGTGTATAGTACTTAGGGCAACAGCTGGGCCTCAGGGAACAGGCAGTGAAGCCTATGATAAGAGTTCTCTTCATCCAATCCTCCCCTCTCTCCCTTTTTCTTTTTCATTTTCCAGTGAAACATAATTGCTGTTTGTTTACTGATGGTAACTGTGGTAAGACCATCCACCACAAGAATCAGATTTCGATGCCTGTGAAGATGACCTGGGCATTTTCTTCCCAATGGTGCAAAACAGTCCATCAGACAGGGATGGCCATCTTCTACCTCTCTTATACAGGGTAGTATATACACATCCTGTGGTGAACGTGGTCTCTCTGGATGCTTATAACATTACAGTATGACCTCACTGGACCAGAATTCGTTTTTCGGAGTCGAGGAGCCGACTGGAATTATTTCTTATATGTCGAGAAAACTCCAAAAAAGCTAGAAGTGGTCCGGACTGCCTAACCTCAGGCTGGGGTGGACACATTGTCCGCGCGGTTTGTGTGTTTATGCGTCGGTTGGTAGTGGATTGGCCATGTCACTAACGTCTCCCACGCTCTGGCCTCAGTCTGACCCACATCATTTCCACTGGAAGTCCCTCATATACTGCTCAAGGGTGACAAGTGATAAGTAAAATATACAATGTGAACATCTTTAGTTTGTAAGATCGTAAATAATAAGGTGCATAATGTGTTCCTTGAGGAAAGGAGAGAGAGGGGCGACATGATTGCAGTTTTCAGGACCATGATAGTAGATAAAATTGACAGAGAAAATCTGTTTTTATGGGATAAGAGAGTAACAAGAGGACACAGAATGAAACTGAAGAAACCAAGATACTTGAAGGATATCAAGAAATATAGTTTTCCTTATAGATGTATAGACCTGTGGAATAACCTGGACAAAGAGATCGTCCAGCCTAAAAACTTAAACGAGTTTAAAGCAAAATCTGACTTATTGAGAAACAGAGACGGGACCCCAAGAGTATAGCTCATTTCCTGTATGTCACAACTAGGTAAATACAGTATTTGAAAAGTGTTTAAGTTGTACCAATAATTTTCTAAATGCAAAAAAAAGTAGAAAAGGGGTCTGCATTAATATTAATATCAATATATATTCATGACATCAAGCATTAATCACACGGTTGGCGGTTTGTGTGTTCGTGCTTTGGTTGGTGGCGGGCTGGTAGCATCAGTATTGTCCCCCGTTGCTCTGTCTCAGTCAACCCGCATCATTTCCCCCACAACATTTCCCTGGAAGTCCCTGATATACAGCTTGAGGGTGACTAGTGATAAGTGAAATATACTGACAAAGTGAACATCTTTTGTTTGTAAGATCATAAAAAATGAGGTGTACAAAGTGTACAGTACAGTATTTGGAAAGTGCTTAAAATTAAGTACACCACACGACAGGCAAGGTACATGCTACACCTCCGGTGGAGGAGACAGTGGCTCGGTCAGTAGAAAGGTGGCCTGCAGTCCTACCAGACCCAGGTGCAAATCCCCACTGGGGCAGGGAACAGTTTAAGGATTTGAATTTTATAAAAATCAGGCTTTACTGATCAACCAGAAGACCCGCTGACATGTTGTAAAAATACCCCCGCTAATACCAATTCACCAGTCCTGTATGAGACATGTATTCAATATGGACGGTACGTGTTACTGTCGAAGTGGTGACATGTAGAGGTGTATGGTATGTAGGAGGACTACTGGGCCTTGAGAGCAGGCTGTGAAGCCTATGCCCTGAGTCAGACACACACACACACACACACACACACACACACAAAAAGAAAGATATTAACAAGATTGAGAGAATACAAAGAACAGCAACCAAGATGGTCCCCAGTCTGGCAGACCTGTCATACAGAGAGAGGCTGGAAAAGCTGGATTTGCCTTCCTTAGAGGAAAGGAGAAAGAGGGGAGACATGATTGTAGTGTTCAGGACCATGGTGGGAGTAGATAAAATTGACAAAGAAGATCTGTTTGTATGGGATAAGAGAGCAACAAGAGGACACGGAATGAAATTGAAAAAGTCAAGCTGCTTGAAGGATATCAAGAAATACAGCTTTCCTTACAGAAGCATAGACTTATGGAATAGCCTGGACAAAGAGATCATCCAGTCTAGAAACTTAAATGAGTTTAAAGCTAAATTTGACTTATTGAGAAACAGCGACGGAAACCCACGAGCATAGCACATTCTGTGTATATCACAATTAGGTATATTAGGTAAATACATAAATATTTGGAACAACTTAGACGAAGAGGTGGTGCATGAGAAAAACATTCATGTGTGTAAATGTAGACTTGATAAATGTGGATTTGGAGACAGGACAACATGAGCACTGCTCAATTCCTGTATACTACAAATAGGTAAATACAAATAGGCAAATACACACACACACACACACACACACACACAAAAGTTCCCGTCCGTGATTCAGCTTCTACCAATGAAGACAATCAGGAGGATGATTCACTGTTCCTTGATGACCCTGAAGATAATGGCTAATGATTTTGAATGATTTGTTCTGAGGGATCCTTCACCAGGTGCTCAATGATGATAAACACTTGGCAAGGTAGGGAGGTAGAGAGCGGTGAGCCAAGTGAGTCAGAATGGTTACGTAAGGAAATATCTTTTTTAATTACTTATGAGTTTTACTGTGTCCAAGCCTTGCTTAAATTTTACTGTGTTATGTAATAAATTATTTATAGTAGCATTTGAGAAAAGTTAAGAGGCAAATGGGATACTGCCATGAGTTAGGAACTGGTGGGGGTGAAGCAGGATGGTGGCAATGATGCTTTTCATGAATGAAAGTATCTTCTTGTGTGTGTTACATATAGCCTTTATCGAGTCTAAACCTTGCTAAAATTCTACTGTGTTATGCAATACATTATTTACAGTGACATTAGAGAAAAGTTGAGAGGCAAATGGGATACTGCCCTGAGTTAGACAGAACTGGTGGGGGTGAAGCAGGATGGTGGCCATAACACTTTTCATGAATGAAAATACCTTCCCATGTGTGTTACATAAGGCTTTTATCGAGTCTAAACCTTGCTAAAATTATACTGAGTTATGTAATAATTATTTATAGCGGCATTTGAGAAAAGAGGCAAATGGGATAATGCCCCGAGTTAGAAGAACTGTTGGGTATGAAGCAGGATTGTGGCCATAACACTTTTCATGTATGAAAATAGCTTAGCAGAGGGAAGTCGATATGTCGCTTTTATCGGAGTTTCGCCTTTTTCGGAATGGCTTGGGCACCAATTAGTCCGCTCTAGTGAGGTTTTACTATAATTATCGTTGCATTTCTTTTATAAAGCCTCCAACATGCATGTACCTGCCTTAGTCATCTAATGGCAGCTCTCCACGCTGCTTAATCTCTGGCAGCCTACCTACACGGCTATTTGTCCCAGAGGTCACACTCTGTGACCCTGTCCTTGGCTTTTTTGGTCTGCCTCTCGCAACCTGTCCCCTGGACATTCACATTTCTCACTTTCCGCAACCCCCCTCCCCCCCCCCTTTCAATGTAAGGAAGAACAAACCAAAAACCATGAGCCCACAAAAAAAAAAAAATCAAGATATGTCCATTTGAGATGCCTGGACACGCCGCATTTGAAAGACTGGAGGTCATGGGCAGTAGGAAATACAGACAAGGGAGGCAGTTCCAGAGCTGACCTGTTACATGAGTAACTGTATGTGTGTGTGTGTGTGTGTGTATGTGCAAGAAAGGAGGAACCAAAGGCCAGGAGCCTGCAAACCGTTCCTTCCAAGAAAAAAACGAAAATAATACAAAACAGAGCCAAATTCAAGATCCGTTCATTTCGAGATGCCTGGACACACTGCGTTTGAAAGATTGGAGATCACAGGAAGTAGGAAATACAGACAGAAGGAGACAGTTACAGAGTTGACCTGTTGCATAAATGAAGGACTGGGAGTAATGGTTAACTCTTGCATTAGAGCTGGACAGAAAAGGGATGAGAGTTTGTTGCTAGGTCGTCGAGGTGGAGGGTTGCAAGCAGAATGTTCAGAGAAGCAGTGACCATTGAAGTAGCAACAGAAGAGAGATAAAGATGCAACAGTGTGGTGAAGAGATAGAGGTTGAAGGGAGCTAGTAAGAAGAGTAGTGTTAATGAGACAAAAAGCCTTTGACTCCACCCTATTCAGAAGAGCTGTATGTGGGGAGCCTCCCAACACATGAGAGTTGTAATCTACACAGGGGCGGATGAAATCCGTGTATAAAGTCAACAACTGTGCGGGGGTAAAGAAAATATGGAGTCGGCTTAGCACACCTAATCTCTTGGAAGCAGATTTTACAAGAGATGTAATATGATCTTTCCAAGATAAGTCCCGAGTGAATGAAACCCCAAGTATGTTCAAAGACAATGAAGGATTAAGATGGATATTATTAAACATTACTGGGTACTCCTGTGGAAGATTGTGTCAGGTTGATAGGTGTAAACATTGAGTTTTTGATGCATTAAAAACAACAAGATTGTTTTTACCCCAGTCAGAGATACGAGCCAAGTCAGACATTAGGTGTGCCATAGCCTCATCCCTTGTTTGTTGAAGTAACTGCTGAGATGGACATTGTGGGAACCGAATGGAAAGGTGAAGCGTGGAATCATCAGCATACGAGTGGATAGGGTTAGATGTACAGCTTAGAAGGTCATTGATGAACAAATGGAAGAGAGTTGGTGACAGGACAGAGCCCTGAGGAACACCACTGTTGATAGATCTACGAGAAGATCAATGGCCGTCTACAACAACATCTATAGAACGACAAGAAAGGAAGCTATAGATGAAGGCACAGATGGAAGGATAGAAACCGTGAGAGGGCAGTTTGGAAATTAAAGATTTATGCCAGACTCAATCAAAAGTTTTTGAGATGTACATTGCAATGGCAAAGATTTTGCCAAAGTCCCGAAAGGAAGATGACCAGGAGTCTGAAAGGCAGGTGAGAAGATCATCCGTGGAACCCATACTGACTATCAGAAAGGTTGTGATAGGAAAGACGCTTTAAAATTTTTCTATTAAGAATTGACTCAAAAACTTTTGAGACACAGGATGTTAAAGCAACTGGATGATAGTTAGAGGGTTGGGAATGGTCACCCTTCTATGGGACTCGCTGAATGAGAGCAAACTTCCTGCAAGAGGAAAGGTGCAAGTTGAATGACAAAAGCGAAAGAATTTACCTAGGCAGGGTGTAAGCACAGAAGCACAGTTCTTGAGGACAACAGGAGGGACTCCAGCAGACCCATATGCCTTGCTAGTTTTAAGGCCAGTTATGGCAGAAAATACAACAGCTGAAGAAATTTTAATGTCAGCCATGAGGAAGTCAGAGGGCAGAAGCGATGGAGGCACAGCACCGGAATCATCCAAGATGGAACTGGAGGAGAAAGTCTGAACGAAGAGATATGCTTTATGAGTAGTAGAAATAGCTACAGAACCATCAGAGTAGAAAAGAGAGAGGAAGGATGATGAGGTAAAGTTGTTAGAAAGGTTCTTGGCAAGATGCCAGAAGGAGTGGGAAGAATTCAAGCTGGAGAGCTGAGAGCATTTAGTTGGGATGAAATTATTTTTAGCTGAGTGAAGAGCAGACTTAGCATGATTTGGGGCAGAAACATAAAAAAGATGTGATTCAGGGGTGGGTTAGCTCTGGTATCTTTTATAGGCCCCCTCCTTGTTGCAGACAGCATTAGAACAAGCGTGATTAAACCAAGGCTCAAAGGATATGAGAAGGGAATGTATGCTTCCATGCCCGAGCGAATAATCTCCGCAGAGCTCTTGTTTGGCGAGCAACAGCTCGCAAATGCGAGTATTTTTTCCCTTCGGTGAACAAATTTTATATGCAAATTGCCTTTTGGCGGGGAGAAAATACATCCACTTCAAAACCCAGTAAACTACAAAATAAGTAAATCTCACTTAAATGAACAAAAAAACACATTGTGATCGATTATTAAGTCTTTCCTTGTCGCCAGTGTGAATGTTTAAAACCTCATTATATGATTCTAGTCATCACAGAGTGTAAATAAATATATTTATTTCTTGTAAAATATTTCGGCTTGTAGTCAGTTTGGCTACTAAAAATTTATTTGGCTCATAAATCTGAAACCTTAGGAGCCAAACGGCTCGCAACCATCAGCAGTTAACAAGAGCCCTGCTCTGTAATGTGCAAAGCACACTCAGATGGCTCCTGGCAATGGAAGCAATAGTCGATCCATGGAAAATCAAAGAAGTACTACCTGAGGGCCTCCCAATCCGCAGCTCCAAAGTGCCACAGTTGAAGTTTCTTTGGAGGGTCCACAGGCCGTACCGGAGCGATAGGACAGGTCAAGGTAATAAGATTGTGATCAGAGGGACCCAATGGAGAGGAAAGATAAACAGTGTAAGCAGAAGGATCAGTTGTAAGGAAGAGGTCAAGTATGATGGAGCTCTCTCCAAGGCAGTCAGAGATACAGGCTGGGTGCTGTACAAGCTGCTCTAAGTCATTAAGGATAGAAAGATGTAGGCTTGTTCACCAGGTGGATCAGTGAAAGGAGAGGAGAGCCAAAGGTGGTGGTGAACATTGACATCTCCTACAATGGAGACTTCAGAGAAAGGGGAAATGGATAGAATGTGTTCCATCGCAGATGTAGGATAGTCAAAGAATTTTTCATAGACAGTAGAATTAGGAGATAATTAAACAGCACAGGTATATTTAGTCAGAGAATGACAGGAAAGCCGTAGCCAGAGTAGAGAATTCAGAAGAATCAAGTTCAGGAACACGACAGCAAGATAAGTCATTGCCTACATATACACAACAGCCACCTTTGGCTTTGAAATGAGTATAGAGAAAGTAGGAGGAAACAGAAAAGGGTTTGCTGTCAGTTGCCTCAGACAGCTGAATCTGTCAGGAAGAGAAGGTAAGGTTTAGAGGAGCAGAGGTGGTGTTCAACAGAGAGAAGGTTAGAGGAATGGCCAAGAATGTTGCAGAAATGAAGTGGTGGAGGGATGCAAGCAGACAGTTCAGAGAAGCAGTAACCATTGAGGCAGTGATAGAAAAGAGATAAAGATGCAGCAGTGCAACGAAGAGACAGATGTTGATGGAAGCCAGCAGGAGGAAGAGTGTTAATGAGACAAAAAGCCTTTGACTCCACCTAGTTGAGAAGAGCTGTATATGGAAAGCCTCCCCATACGAGAGATGTACACAACATGGGTGAATAAAATCCATGTACTAAAAGGGGTGAAAAGTTTTTATGTAAATAGTAGAGCATGTGTAAGAGTGGGAAATGCTGTGAGTGATTGGTTTCCCGTGAGAGTGGGGCTGCGACAGGGATGTGTGATGTCACCTTGGTTGTTTAATATTTACATGGATGGTGTTGTAAGGGAGGTGAATGCAAGGGTTTTAGGTGGTCTGAGTCTGGTAAATGTTGATGGTGGAGATTGGAATCTGAAGCAGCTGCTGTTTGCAGATGATACTGCACTGGTGACTGATTCAAAGGAGAGATTGAGACAGTTGGTAGAGGAGTTTGGAAGGGTGTGTGAAAGGAGGAATTTGAAAGTAAATGAGAATAAGAGTAAAGTGATGAAGTGTACGAGGTTGATAGATGGTAGGGGGATGAATATAGTTTTGAATGGTGAGTTGCTTGAGGAGGTAGATTGTTTTAAATATCTAGGGTCACATGTTGCTGTGGATGGAAGAATAGATGCAGAAGTGAAGTTTAGAATAAATGAAGTAGGAAAGGTGCTGGGAGGAATGAAAAAAGTGTTTAAATGTCGTTTCGCTTAGAATGGATGTAAAGAGAAGGCTGTATGAGGGTGTTGTGGTACCGACTGCATTATATGGGGCTGAAACATGGAATATGGGTGTAGCAGAGAGGAAAAGTTTGAATGTAATGGAGATGAGGTGTCTGAGGAGTATGTGTGGAGTGACGCGTATGGATCGGGTGCGAAATGATGAAGTGCGAAGGAGAACTGGAGTTGTTCAGGAGATGGCTGGTAGAGTTGAGCAGAGGGTGTTGCGATGGTATGGGCATATGGAGAGAATGGATAATGAGCGATTGGTGAAAAAGATAACTAGATCTGATGTGAGAGGTGTAAGGCTGAGAGGAAGACCACGAATAGGATGGATGGATAGTGTGAAGAGAGCGCTGGATGCGAGAGGGATGTCTGTCGAGCAAGGAAGAGTGGCTGTGCGTGACAGAAATAAATGGAGAGAAATTGTGAATAAATAAGTGATGACGCAGCCCTGAGGGGATATTCTCCCGCATTTGGTCTGATCAGCTAGTCAGGTCAGGTGCGGGTAAGGGGATGGGTATGTTATGATGTGGCAGGGGTAAACCAGCTCTGCTGTCGGGCCCTGCTGCGGATGTCACTGATTGCATTGCGCAGTTGACCCTTGTGCGGTGTGGTGCGGTGAGGATCTGTCCGTTCTCCCCTTTAGGGCTAAGATGTGAATGAATGTGTTTAAATGGATGAGTAAATGGAGAGTGTGTCGTCCTGTCTCGGCTACCTCCCTTTCCTTGGGGGAAGCAGCCTAGGTATATAGATAGATAGACAAAATCAACAAGCGTGCTGGGGTAAAGAAGGTAAAAAGTCAGCTTGGCACATCGTATCTCTTGTAAGCAGATTTTACAAGAGAAGAAATATGATTATCTCCAAGATAAATCCTGAGAGAATGAATCCTCAAGTATGTTTACAGATGATGCAGGATTGAGTTGAACATTGTTTAAATTAGAGGATACTCCTGTGGGAGATTCTGTCAGGTTGTGATGTGTAAGAACTGAGTTTTGGGGGCATGCAAGAATTGAGTTTGGGGCACATTAAAAACAATAAGCTTACTTTTATCCCAATCAGAAATAAAAGCCAAGTCAGACATTAGGTGAGCAATAACCTCATCTCTTGTCTGTTGAAGTAAGTGCTGAGATGGACGCTGCAGGAAGCTAATGGAAAGGTGATGGGTGGAGTCATCAGCATATTAGTTGATAGGGTCTGATGTGCAGCTTAGGTCATTGATGAACAGAAGGAAGGGAGTTGCTGATAGGACAGAGCCCTGAGGAACATTATCATCAATAGCTCTAGGTGAAGAATGGTGGCCGTCTACAACAGCAGCTATAGAATGACCAGAAAGGATCCCAGACATGGAGGTACAGATAGAAGGATAGAAACTATAAGAGGATAGTTTGGAAATTAGAGATTTATACTAGACTCGATTGAATGCCTTTGAGTCAAGTGCAATGGCTAAGTTTTCGCCAAAGTCCCTAAAGGAGGGTGCCCAGTAGTTTGAATGGTAGGTTAAAAGATTGCCAGTACGGTGTCCCTGGCTGAACTCATACTGATGATCGAAAAGAAGGTTGTGATAGGAAAGATGCTTTAAAATTTTTTGTTGAGAATAGACTCAAAAATTTTGTGAAATACAGGATGTCAAAGCAATTGGGCGAAGGAGGGTTGGGAACAGTTACCCTTCGAGAAACACTGAAAGACAGCAGCTTTCCAGCAAGAAGGAAAGGTATACCTATATACTACAGTCCCATACTTCTTCCCAGCTCTTCAGTCATAATCCTAGACACCCCAGGCCTCACATTCAAGGCTGCACCACACATATGTCTAGTCACTGTCACTTCTGTACGTTTGAGCATACAAATATCCTCTTATTCTACTGCCCAGGCCTCACTACCATACAGCATTACACTCTTAACACATGCCAGAAAAGTTATTTCTAGAGCCAAGAAAGCATATACAGTGTGCCTGAGAGGCACATGGAGTGCATGAGATTGAAGTTACATGCAGTAGTGTTCACGGTGATTTCTAGAGCATAAAGTGCTTGTTTGGAGTCTTTTGAGAAGAGTGTACTGCCTGTGAGACTGTATAATCATATGTGGCTTACTGCATGACTGTTACAAACAGGTAGGGCACAACTAGGAGTCAGGGAGAAAAAAAAAAAAAAAATACAGGCTTTGACCGAGGCAAGAATTTGATAACTTTTTTCATTATGTGCTTTGATGATAAACTGATTACCAATGCAAGATACACAAAACACATCAGGGTTTACTTAATAACCTTTAAATAGTTTGTTGGCTGGTAATCACGGATGGCCATTTTATAATCAATCATTCAAGTAATACCACGCTTCCTTTTAGAGGAATCCCCATACTGAGGTTGGCCATAGAACAGCTTATGTTTTCTATTGATTGGACACTAAACCAACAGCCAAATCCAGCAACATATAGTGATCCCATGGTTACAGCACACATGGTTATACCAGTTTTTGTTATCACAGCAAGATGAAAATCTATGCGCCTGATGTTACAGTGAATTTTTTTTTGGCTCAAAAACATTACTATCACATGTCTGAGCTAAGCCAACCCCAAGACTCACAAACAATGGCACGGTGCATCAGCCCCTGATATCATGAGAGGAGTGAGTTGGTTTCATTGGTCAGGCAGGACCTTTTAGCTGTGAACACAGTAAAACCTAAATATAATGGACTTCAATAGACCGGAATTGGAGTTTATCAGAATCAAGGAGCTACCGGACTAAATTCTTATATATCAGAAAAAGTCTGATAAAGCCAGAAGCAGTCCAGACTGCCTGACCGGTTCAGTTATTTTCAACACAATAAGGTAAATAAATGATATGTTTATCAGTGGACAATACAGTACAGTATTATAATTATTATAACATTTGACTATTTTAGTGAATGTACATAACAGTACAGGACTGCAATGGTAGTGAAAACAGTTTAAAAACCGTAGGTGCAATCTGGACTAATGTCTGATATATCGGAAAAAGTCCGGGTTAGCAGGGGGAAGTCCGGATGTCGCTTTTATCAGAATAAACATGTCTTTTATTTACCTTAATGTGGTCAGGGAGTCCAGACTACTACTGACTTCATCAGAATTTCTGATATACAAGCAGCCCTCCACATTTCCACATTCAACTTTCGCGGGTCGCGCAGATTTGCTGATTGTCCCTCTGTGGAGCTAAGATTCTGTTTGCGGCTGCAAAGTGTAGCAGTGCAAACGCTCACGCGTCATTTCACACTACACCACCGCGCTGCTTTACGGTGGTTTGGTTGTAAGAAGTTGGGGTAAATATGTAGCTGTGGTAGGTGGTGGCAACCAACATCCACTCACTTGATGTTGTGCTGCCTACTTCTTCCTTAGCCTTTATCATTCTTTTCCTGTGCCTTCCCTCCTCTCTTACTATTTCTCCCATCTTTCCTGTCACTTCTCATTGCTTTTCTTTCCCCTACAGGTGGCTTTACATTGAGTGACGAGCCAAATGGTTTCCTGTAAGCCAAGAAACCATTTACAATGCTGGGTGGTAACCACATAACCAAACCATATGTACTCTCTACGTGTCAACAGGTGGGTTGATGGAGGGTTAGTGCCCCTCCCAGTAAAACAAGTAACTCAAAGTCAAATGGCCACCCCTTACGGGATTATGGCGTCTGGCAATAGACAGACAGATAGATGACTTGCCCACATTCACGTGGCTATGCGCAAGATGCACTCAGTCACAGGAGTCTGTGAAAGTCACCAGGTACATATTTACCCAAACTTAGTACAGCCATACCTTGTGAGCAAATTTAATTTAAAAAAAAAAAAAAAATGGGGTGGTTCATGTTTTTTTAAACGAAAATAATACGTGTTTTTTATATATAGATTTCTTTCCAACTTTCCCAGTACAAATATTTGATAATTCTTAGACCATTTTCTATGCCAAAAGTTCATATTTATGCAGTTAGACATTAGTCAAACATTCTGACAGTCCTGAAAAGAGCAAAAATACAATAAATACTTCCATATCTCTTCGCTCAGACTTTCTCCTCCAATTCCACTTTAGACAATTACGATGCTGTTCCTCCATCACTTCAGCCCTCTGACTTCCTCAAGGCTGACATTAAAATTTCTTCAGCTGATGTATTTTCTGCCATTACTGAATCAATACTAACAAGGCATATGGGTCTGATGGAGTCCCTCCTGTTGTCCTCAAGAACTGTGCTTCTGTGCTTACACCCTGCCTAGGTAAACTCTTTTGCCACTGTCTATCAACTTGTACCTTTCCTTCTTGCTGGAAGTTTGCTCTCATTCAGCCAGTCCCAAAGAAGGGTGACCATTCCCAACCCTCTATCATCCAATTGCTTTAACATCCTGTATTTCAAACAACAAGGAAAGGCTACACCCAACTGGTAAAGAATGAATTACACAGAGTACTTTTTTACTAGACAGGCATGGCAATTCCACCTGTATAATAACAAATGCACAATCTCGAGTAATTATCATACATATGAAACACAGTTAACTGTTGAATTGTGACTGCAAGAAGTGACTGGAAAAAACAAAAGTGGGTCTTCAAGGAAGTGGGCAGGTTGCCATCAGCAGTGTTTTTGAACAATCTCTCCAACTGGCCACGTTTACCAACCACCACTTCAAACTGGATGTGTCAGTGTATCATCATCATCCAGACCTCCTTTCCCACCCTAGGGCAGGGTGAGGAGTAGCAACGTCCAAACAGCCCAAATTTGCCCAGTCCACCGGGACACACTTCCATTCACTCACCATTCAAGCCCCCGGAATCCTGGCTCTATCTGATACAACAAAAACATTCACCAAGTTCTGTAGCTTCACATATACGTAATCCAACGGTCAATCCACATGCTGTCACATTAAGAAGGGGTGCCACATCCCTGATCATGTGCTTCTCCTCACGATATTCATCCTGCCAGCTCGATCTCGTCAGTCCCCTAGCCTCATCAACTTCCAAACCTCCCTTCCTCAAACACTCATCCACCATTTCCCTCCACCTTCTCCTTGGCCTACCTCACTTCCTCCCTCCTTCAAATTCGCTCAGATATACCTTTCTCACCATTGTAGTGTTGACCATTCTCTCCATATGACCATACCATCTCAGTACTCTCTCTTCAATTCTGGTGTCCAAAGACTTCCTCACTCCAAATCTTTCACGAATCACATTATTTCGTAACTTATCTACTCTCTGTACTCAGCAGTCCCATCTCCACTGCTCTTTCTCTTGACTTTTCACTTTTCATGCCACACCATATTCTCACATCCATATGTTAAAGTTGGCACTAACAGTCCCTCATGTATGCCTCGTGCAGCTGCAACACTCACGCCTCTGTTTCTTATCAAGGCCTGCATTGCACCAGCTACTTTCCTTCCTTGTGTCACTCTACTTTCTAGTTCTTTTGCACATTTTCCTTCCCTTTTCTATCACTGTACCCAGGTATTTGAATTCTCTCACCAGTTCCAGTCTCCCTCCATTCACTGTAACATCACACTGGGAGTCATCTTCTCTCTCAGTAACCATCACTTTACTCTTTTCTACATTTAGTGTCAAAGCATGACATTCACAGACATCAGCAAAACTCTGCACTAGCCTACCAAGTTCTTGTCCGGTATTTGCAAGCAGTACTGCATCATCAGCATACAACAAATTTGAGATATTCCATCCATCACTATTCATTACCAACACCATCTCCCTCTCCATTACTTGTGTTTTTACTTCTCTCATCACCCCCATTCATATATATATTGAACAACCATAGGAACATCGCACAACCTTGACACATGCCCACATCGATTGTGAACCATTCACTTATGCCCATTTACCCTTACACATGCTTCACTACCATCATAAAAACTCTTGACGGCACCTAGCAGCTTACCATCTACACCATACATGTGCAAAACCTTCCACAATCCTTCTCTGTCTACGTTGCTGTATGCTTTTTCCAGATGCACGAATGCCATAAACACCTTATAGTCCTTTTCACAAGCCTTCTTCATTTGTCTTATGCCCCAGTCACACTGCAGGCATGACTTGTCACAAACCTGAAAATCGCGAAACCAGTCCCCGACCACGGAGGTCTCCGAGCAGTCGTGCCACTGATCGGCTACCAGTGGTCATCCAGTATCCGTCCAGCGTTCGTCCAGTGGGCAGCCAAATGGCGACCATGGCCAGGTACACACAGGTCAAGACACCGATGGGTGGCCGGCCGGTCGTCGGCAGGCCGCTGACAAACAGCAGCTGGTCCGCGCCCTCTGGGCCACCACTAGACCAACACCGGCCGCAGATTGGCCGGCGGCTGTTCTCGGTCAAGCCCACCACCTGTCAGTCGACCAGTCACCGGCTGGACGGCGGCCGGACTTCAACCACCACCCCGGACAGGAGGCTTGTGGATGGCGGCCACCACAGTCCAGTCGTCGCCTTGACAGAGTGTGGACGGCCACTGCACAGAGCGGGCAGCGACCGGCCTCTGTCTAGATGGAACCACCGCTTAAAAATCAGGTGTCGCCGACCAGTCGCAGTCTGTAAGCCTGCCAGATGCAGTCCAGCAGCCCACCGGGCGGCTTCCGTGCCATGACATCGGTGGTCGCGGGGAGATTTTTCGTGAAGCAAGAAAAACCTCGCGACGAGTTATTGGTCACCATGGTGGCCTGCGGCTAGACTGAGACATATGAAGACCGGTCGTAAACCTCACCAAAACCACCCATGACTTGGTTTGCGATAAGTCATACCTCCAGTGTGACTGGGGCCTTAATCCAAATATTTGATCCACAAATCCACTGCCACTCCTAAAGCCACCCTGTTCATCACTCACCAGGACTTCTGATCTCTCTCTTACTTTCTCGAAAATAATTCCCTACCACACTCAATAAACTTATGCCACAATAATTCTTGCAATCACTTAGCTCACCTTTATCAGTGTATCACGCATTCTAAATCCTTATTTATAGCTTTAAGATGCAGGTTTATAAAAATGCCCAGTAGCTGTGACAATCCAGGAATAACAAGTAACCTGTGAGACTCATTCATTCATTCATTCATTGCCAGACGCCATGTATCCCAAACGGGGTGGTCAAGGGCTTAGAGTTAATTGTTTTACAGGGAGGGGCACCAATCCTCCACCAACCCCACTTGACACGTAGGGATGCCAACAGCATCTTGTGTTCCCTGGCGGTCACCCATCCAAGTACTAACCTGACCCAACGTTGCTTAACTTCGCTGATCGGACGGGAAGCGGTGTACTCAACGTGGCATGGCCGTTCACACTTCAATAAAAAATATGGAAAGTCCATGCCCATTCGGCAAATAAATAAGCTTAATTAACTGATGACTCACGATGACACGGAGGCAGTCCTGGTCATTTCAGCCATATTGTCCAAATAGGATAGGTTAAGTTATGCTATTTAAGCTGCTAGGCGTTTCAACTGTTTGCCAGTTTGGATGTTACAGCCTACATACCTTAAGACTGACATGACCAGAATCCCACAACGGCAGCTGCAGGTGATGACGACACCACTTTTATTGCCTCCACACTGAACTTTGAGGGGTTCCTGAGTGAGGCTGATGAGGAGAAAGCAGCAAAGTGACTGTACCATGAGGCAGCAGGAACTTGCCTCATGCTGAAAGGACGTGGTTTACCTCAAGCCTCAGCGCCCCTCCCAGTCCATTCAAACAATATCGTCAGAGTCTGGTAAGAATCTTATACAGTAATATTCTTGATTTCCATTAAATATGCTTTACTAATTTCTTTTCCAGGTTGTTAGTGTTCACTGGTTCACCTCAACCTTCAATTGTCTACACCACACTACATGCACATAAGGTATCACACCTTCTATTTCCGCTTCCTTTAGCAATGGCTGCTGCATTATTACTAGCAAACAAGGTGGTATCTCGGACTGCCACCACCAGCAGGGTAGGGCTGGCAGTACAGGATCCTCTCGGTCGCCATAAAGCAACTGTGCCAGCAGCGACTGTTGCAGATTCCATTCATTCTCGTCAGCGGAGAAGTGCAGGTGTGGCCTTATTCTTCACCAATATCCATGGTTTCAGCACCAACCTGAATTCGGTTAATTTTTTCCTACAAACCATATCCCTTCTGGCCCTGTTCCTCACAGAATCAAAAATCTCTCCTTCTATTGAAATATCCCTATTTTGTTTTCCTGGTTACCATCTCCTCACAAACTTCACAACAAGGGTGGCACCTGTTGTTATATCAAATCAGAATTTGCAGCTGACACTGTTTTAAACTTCACTTCAACTAATTTTGATTACTTGTATAAACTAAATCATCCAAATATTACTAAATTTATCTGTGTAGTCTATCACTTCCCCAGCGCTTCTTCTGAACCCAGTGTACAGTATTTGACTCCATATCCACAGTTAAGTAACCTTAACCTTGCCCTTAGCACTGAAATTACCATTTTGGGTGATTTTAACATACATTATGTTGAATGGTTATTACATTCTGCCAGGACTGATGATGCTGGATGCTGGTCTAGAGTGAGAGAGGTTTGCAGAATCGTTTAATCTCACATAGCTGGTAAAGCAACCAACCAGAATACTAGATAATCCTGACCATAATGCCCATCACTTGGATCAATTCCTGACACGGCCATACCACGTTGAGTACACCGCTTCCCATCCGATCACCGAAGTTAAGCAACGTTGGGTCTGGTTAGTACTTGGATGGGTGACCGCCTGGGAACACCAGATGCTGTTGGCATCCCTACGTGTCAAGTGGGGTTGGTGGAGGAATAGTGCCCCTCCCTGTAAAACAATTAACTCTAAGCCCTTGGCCACCCCGTTTGGGATACATGGCGTCTGGCAATGAATGAATGAATGAATACAGGATAGAAGTACTGTCACCACCTGGATCCTCTGACCACAATCTCATCAAAGCCTCAATAGTTAGCCCCCAAACCTCCTCATTCTGAACCTGTCAGGGTGACCCAATGGCACTTTGATACATCAAGTTAGGATGGATTTAGAAATTATCTTGCTGACATTCCATGGCAGACTTTCTCCTCTAGTGATCCCAATTCCACCCAGCCACACATTAATGACTTTGAACTAGCTGGTATGGATTTATTCATAGCAAGTCAACAGTTCACTAAAAGATCAAACTCTTCAAAATGGTCTGATAGCAATTGTGCCAGAGCAACGGCCAAAAAGTCATTAGCATCTAACTCTTACTTAAAATAAAAAACATCCGAATCACTGTCAATTTAAAATTGCTAGAAATCATGCAAAAGCTGTAATCAATCTCGCTAAATCTAACTTTCTTCAAAATCAAGCATCAAAACTACTTAACAACCTTATTGACAATAGCATATTCTGGTCAACTCTCAATTCTTTCAATAATAACTTTAACAAGTCATCATCCATTCTCACCACTAAAATCTTCAGATGGCAGCATTACAAATGACCCACATGGGAAAGCGAATATCACTGCCAGTACATGTGCCAGGAATTCTACCATTGAGGAAGTCAGCCAGAACATCCCAGTACTTGAACTTGACTCTCCCGAAACTGTTCCACTTAAAATACAGACAAGATACAGTAAAAGTCCCATTATTTGGCAGCTGATTGTTCGGTAGATCTGACATTTCGGCAGTTTTGAGAAATAGTCCCATTTACGAAAATACAGTATTTGACTATTCGGCAGATGTCCAGAATCATCTCGGAAGTCTAGGAAGTGTTATCTGTGACTTGTAGGCCTAATGTTTCATTACACTTCTGTATGCTTACTAATTTCTATATTTTTATTCAGATTCAGGTATAGTACTGTATTGATTACAATACTGCACTGTATCATACAGTACAGTAACCACCCACACCAAATTAGCGAGGGTTACGTTCCAAGCCCCCTCGCTAATTCTTGAAATTCTTTCATTCTTGATGTCTTCCTGAAAATGACACTTACTGGTAATTGCATAGCCCACGAACCAATGACACTGTAATGCATTACCCATAAATAAATGGTGCTTGTTAAATCAGTTTCCACGTTGTTTTTAGCTGTACAGCTGTGACAGCTCTAGTATTTTTATTCCTCAGCATAATGGTGGAAGGGACTGTCCTGTTTAACTAAACCTAACCTAACCGAGTTTAACTGTACCTAATAATTTAACCAAACCTAACCTAACCTAAAGTCAGAAAAATACTTAAAAATAAACTGAAGGAATATGAATTGCTAAGGTCTCTCTGATGAAAGTTAAATGTACACTCAGCGCTCATACATTTGTTCGTTTTTGTGTTTAACATGAAAGAGAGAGTATTGATGCAAACAGTAATATATCCCATTAACCCCTTCATAACCTCCGGCACTGAACAACCCTTTACAGTACTGATGTCAGTGATGTTAAGTCAGTGTGAGCTATAAAGAAAACTGAACAATTATGGGGAGGGAAAGAAGGTCACTGGATATGTTTACACGACTCTACGCTATGATTCCAAGCAGTCAGGCGGTCGGTTAATCTCAGATGTTTTCGCCCATTTGGTAAATGCACCGTAACTTTATCAATCTTTTCGTGAATCATAGCGAATCACAGCATGGTTTTAGGAAGCTAAATAACACACTGCTAGGTAAGCCAGACGATTATCTTCATATCTTTAAGAAAAATAAATTGATTTCAGAAGAATGGAAGAACTTAACTCTACGTACTCAGAGAGGGATTAAATTTCTTCCATTTTCTTATAAGATGTGAAGATAATCGTCTGGCGCACCTAGAAATGTGTTATTTAGCTTCCTAAACCCATGCTATGATTCGCTACGATTCACAGGAGAATTGATAAAGTTAAGGTGCATTTACCAAATAGGCGAAAACATCTGAGATTAACCGAACCCCTGATTGCTTGGAATCATAGCGTAGAGTTGTGTAAATATACCAGTGACCTTCGTTCCATTCCCATAATTGTTCACAGTTTTTCATAGCTCACTAACTCGACATCATTGACATCGGTATTGTAATGGGTTGTTCAATGCCGAAGGTTATTAAGGAGTTCATGGAATACATTACTGTTTCCATCATTACTCTACCTTTCACATGTAAACAAAAAAATGAACAAAAGAGTGAGTGCTAAATGTAAGTTTAACTTTCATCAGAAAGACCTTACCAATTCGAATTCACTTTATTTTATGCAATTTTCCGACTATTTTATTTTGTTCGGAAAAAGAACTGTATACAGTACTCCAAACATATTTGTAATAATATAAGTAGTGATGAGTTCACCAATACATGTGATGTACTGAGCTGGTAGGTAATATTCCGTATCATTTCGGCCATCCAGGAAGTGTTATCTGGCTTGTAGGCCTACTGTGTCATTACATTTGTATATGTTCACTAATTTATATATATACAGTATTTCAGATTCAGGTATAGTACTGTATTGATTGCAGTATCGTACAGTATACAGTACTCTCTCCAAACACAGTTGTAATACCATAAGTGGTGATGACAGTGTTCACCAATATATTTAAGGTACTGAGTGGGTAGGTTTTTGATTATTCGGCAAATCTAATTCTCGGTATGTCCCGGTCCAATAGATGCCGAATAATGGGACTTTTACTGTACGTAAAATCCATCCCAGACAATCTACCAACCAACAAAGCTCCTGGCCCAGATGGAATTCTGTCAATGGTTTTGAAAATGTGTTCCCCAGAACTTGCCTCTGTTCTAGCTAAATTATTCAGACTATGCATACGTACTTCTTCATTCCCTAATTCACGGAAAGAAGCCAATATCCACCCAGTTCCAAAGAAAGAAAGTTCCTTTGACCCCTCTGATTACAGACCAATACCTGTCACATCTTCTCTTGGAAAAATATTTGAAATTTTAATTAATAAGCACATGTAAAGCATTTGAAATTTTAATTAATAAGCACATGTAAAGTATGACATTTTAATTAATGTGCACAACAACTTAATTAGTGACAGACAATATGTTTTTTGTTGCAAAAGATCCACCATTGACATACTCAATCTCCTGACTCATACGATCCATCAATCAACTGACGAACATGGAGAAGCTCATGCAGTAGTGCTTGATATTTCTAAAGCTTTCGACAGAGTATGGCACCATTCACTGTTACGCAAACTCCCTAGCAATGGACTAACGTCTTTTGTTCCTCTACTTTCCTTGTATTTCAGCAACAAAAAAATAAAAGTAGATGATGTATATTCCAAATGACTCAATTAATGCCGGCGAGCCATAGGGATCAATTCTGGCACCAACCCTATTCCTGGTTCATATTAATGATCTCTTATCTGTCACCCACAATCCCATCCATTCATATGCAGATGACTCAACACTTCACAGTTAATTCACACTCAAACACCCATTTACAAAGTCTAATATCTTTAACTCTCAACTCAGTACATCCACCTCCATAAACCAAGACCTAGCTATGATCAATGAATGGGGACAAAACAACCTTGTCTCATTTAATGCTAGTAAAACCAAATACATACGATTTACTAATAGACAGACATTGCCAGATTCCTATAATACCTTCAATGCTACTAATATTCCAACCTCCAAAAGTTTTGAAATTCTTGGTGTCTCACTTACCAATGTCCTCAGCTGGACCTCTCATGTCAGATCACTTGCTAAAACCGCCTCAAAGAAACTTGGATTGTTGTACAGAGACCGTAACTTCTTCACTGACAAGCAGTTAGCTATAATTTATAAGAATCATGTACACTCTCAGCCAGAATATTGCTCACCCTTGTGGAATGGATGTGGAGAGGTTGCACTAAAACAACTGAACAAAACTGAGAACAAATCTGTTGGAATTATTAATAACCATGCTATTATAAACTACCTCCCCTACAAGTAAGAAGGAATATTGCTTCCTTTGCATTATTTTACAGATATTTTTATGACAAATGCTTAGACGAAGTTGTGTCCATTGTGCCACCTCTCCATGCCTTCCCTCGTGCTACATGGGCATCTGGTACTGCTCACGACTAGAATGTCACACAGCCATATTGCAGAACTTCTGCCTATCAGAATTCTTTTATTCCCCAAACTGCATCTCTCTGGAACTCACTTCCCCAGAGTTGTTTCCTCCCAAACTTCAACCTACACCTGTTCAGGTCCAACTGTTACAGACATTTCATGAATGAAGGATGCCAGTAATCTGGTGTATTGATTATTTTTTTTTTTTTATTCATTTGTTTTTCCTTCCTCTGTTGTTTAAAAAAAAAAAAAAAAAAAAAAAGTTTGATGTAGGTGTGGGGGTAAGGGGGGCTACTTCTCCAGGATGACTGACTCATAAGTAATTTCCCCCATGTGATTAGTTATTTATAACTCATGGAATTCTCAAATCACAGCCTGTGCCCAGTCTCATTAGACAGCGATTCAGGAGATTCCTCTGTAGACACTGTCCCTTAACACTTGTCCATGCTATAGTTTTGTCTCATGTTGAATATATTAATTTATCATGGATTTAACTCCTAAATAATCTAATAAATAAAGCTCAGTCTGCATTGAACATAGCAGCTAGGCATATGATTGGCCTTCCCCCTAAAACTCCGATCACCTTACTTCTAACCGAGTTGTACTAATTGCCAGTAAGGGCTAGATCTGAATTTAACCCGAAGCATCCCGTTGACGTATGGGTATGTCACAATGTTTTGTCACGGTGACTCCCATCAACGTATCGATATGTTTTGCAATTGCAAGGTCTGTCATTTGCACATTTTTCAAGTTTCACGCGTGATTTTTGGTAGGCATATATGGGAGACCTTCCTCTACCAGCTGCCTGGCAGCAACACTGTCTTACCCTGTGTGACCCCCACCCCTACCCCCCTGCAAGCCATTGTCTCGGCAACTCACCTGGTAGCAGTGCCCTGGCCAGTGAAGACATGTTGCACCACGGTACGAAATTCAAGGTGAGCGTGATTCCCCAATCGATGACAACGTGGAGAACAATGATTACGAGGCGCCAGAGGAAGAAATGAGCAGAAGTGATGAGGAAGTAACGTCGCCATGGAAGGTGCAGTATGCTGATGTGTTCAGTGAGTGAAACAAAGCTTATATTGCCTACATTATTGTGTGAAAACCAATATATTCATGTACTACCTATAAATATGTACAAAATGAACAACTATCTACCCATTCTGAGTGGTTTGCAATAGTTACCGCTACCATAGAAAATGTTATACCTGTAGCATGGCTCCAGAGAACACGATACCAGGTGTTTAAAGGGTCACCTGCATAGCCCATTTCTAAGCTCACGTGAGTACTTCTGTGATTTGACACTTGTTTCTCACAAAAAGCGGAGGTTTGAACCCCCAAAAAAAAAAATTCCAAAATCTGCCGGGATTGGGGGGTATCAGAAGTGAAAAATCTTATAGCTTTCAAGGTTCTTAGGTTTGGTAAACCAAAGCATCTTGGTGAAGTTAAAATTTCAGTCTGCACATCCAGGAGTGATGTTAAGAAGTAAAGGTGGTTCCTTGTGCCTCGATGACCCTGCAGCTGATCATCAGTCATCTTCTCTGATCGGTCTTTCTTCTATACAGGCCTTGGATTATACAATGATTTAACATTATTTGAAGAGCCTGGAGTTGATCATCAGCCATCTTTCTGATAATAATTTGCCATCATCTGATAAACTTGCAGCGGTTCATCAGTCATCTTTCTCAAATCAGTCGTTCTTCTATACAGTCCTCAGGTTATACAGTAAATTCTCAATCATCCGACATAACTCAGTCAACCCCCCAGCCAGATACTGTGTCGGTACCTACAATCAGCTAATCACTCGATGTTGAGCTGGATAATGTACCATCTCAACCCTCTATCCTAAAATCCTTCCAACAATTATACCTATGATTACCAGATTAAAATCAAACATATAATACAATACAGTATTGATACTGTACATACACAAGCACTAATTTCTGTTCAGGGATGTCCCCTTCCCACCCCTATATACCCAGGGAGGAGGGGAGGAAGGGATGAAACGAGCTCCACCCGCCTCAACTCCAACTCCCAACCTTCCACTAAACCACAACCTGACCACCCACACCTGTCATTCTTAATTGACAGTTACATCTCAAGCTGACTATTAACACTCTAAGTCACATTACTATTACAATCACAAAATACCAGGATATATAAAAAGTATATATGGTAATATAATTATCAACACACTGCAGCAAGAAATTAATGCATTACAACAATGACAATAAAATAAAAATGTAAACAATGGCCATCCTAAGCCTCATGCACTGGGCACATTTCTCTGAACACACACACACACACACACACACACACACACAAAGTGATGTTCTAATACAGCAGAGCAAGCATAAGCAAAAGTGTTGTCCAAATAACAGAATACATCCAATTAGTGCAAGATTCCGCTGCGTGTCGTCTGTCACCAGGCGGGTAGCAGGGAGATGCAAACTTTTAACTAGAAGTTACCTTTCTAAGTGAGAATTACCACAAGATGAACACCATCTTTAGTAGAGTGAATATGGAAGAAATTAAGAAAAGGGATAAAAGTACTGTAGAAAACAGGATGATGATTTCAACCCAGAATTGGCTGAAATTGAAACAATATATTAAATTAGTAGAGAAACCAACCAACACATGTTCCCTACGTGACAACAAGTGAGTTGGCAGAGGGATAGTGCCCCTCCCCGGAAAACAACTAACTAAAAATACGAACAAGAAGCCTCGGACCAGGACTGACCTGAAGATGACGACTAAGGACCGAACAAAGGACATGGTACGGATATATGTACAAGGAATGTAAGGGGTGCAAATGAAGAAGTGAAAGGAAGAGAGACTGGCCAGGTGCTTGAGGGTGCGAAAGTGGATATATGTGCATTAACTGAAACTAAATGGAGAGGAGAGAGTGTGAGAGAATGGGAGTATGCATGGGGTATATGCGCAGGACTCAGTGAAAATGAGAGGGCAAAAGAGGGAGTGTGTATTGTTGTGAGTAACAGATGGAAGGAGAATATAAGAGAGTATGGATCAGTTGGATCAAGGACTGTGTCAGTAAGACTGAAAGTTGGACTACAAATGTGGACAACTGTGTGTGTGTATGCGCCAATGCACGATCGTGCAAGCAGAGTGAGAGGAGTTCTGTACAAATGTGGAAGTGTGCATGGAAAAGTTTGAAAGGAACGAGAAAGTGTTTTTGACTGGAGATATGAATGGATAAGTATGGAATGTGATGGTGGATGGAGTAGTTAGTGAGTGGGGTGTGTCTGCAGAGATGCAGAAGAATGGCACTACTATAGTGGACATTTGTGTTGGAAGGGGGCTGGTGATAGCTAATACCCTCTTCAGGCACAAAATGATCCACAGGTATACATGGCGAGTGATGAGAAGGGTGGGTGGAGAACTGAATGAACGGAAGGCAATGACTGATTATGTGTGTGTGGATGAAAGGATGAGAAGGTGTGTAATGGATGCAAGAGTATACAGAGGTTGGAGAAGTGGACTTTCTGACCAACACTTGGTGGTGAAGTCCAAACAACATGGAGAAATAGGAGGAGGGAAGGACAGCAAGAAGTAGTTCATACAAAGAGGGTGGAAAAGTTACAAGAGGAGGGAAAAAAGGCATAATATCAGAGGGAAGTGGAGGAGCGATTGGGTAAATATGGATTGGAGCAGATGGGGGACATGGAAGGTGTGTGCAACATATACACAGAAGAAATCTGTGTAGCGTGTGAGGTGGTGCGTGGGGCGAAGAGAAGACGAAAGGGGGTGCAGGGAACAGCATGGTGGAATGAAGAGGTGAGAGAGGCTGTGGCACAATAGAAGAAAGCATATAGTGAGTGGATGAGAAACAGGGGCTTGGAAGAAGTTGAGAAAAGGAAAAAGCGTTACATGTAGAGCAGAAGAGACTGGTAAAAAGATTAGTAAGAGAGAATAAGAAGAGAGTGGATGAGAAATTTGGAAGGAGCTTGAGTGCAAAGTGGAGGGAATGTAGGAAAATGTTCTGGAAAGACATAAAGTGAGTTAGACAGGTTGCCAAAATAGTTAGCTGGGGAGTGAAAGATAAAAAAGGTAGATAACTAATGGAGAACAGAGAAAAAGTGAGTAGATGAAGGAACACTTTGGCGAATTCTGGAACATAGAGAATGAAAGTAGTAGAAGTATAAGTGGCTGAGGAATGGCTGGGAGAAGGAGGAATGTGAGAAGACAGGAAGAAATCAGTAGGATGGAGGTTGTGGAAGCAATGAAGAAAGTTAAAATGGGGAAAGCCTCAGGAATCGATGGAATGTGTGGTGAAATACTGAAGCATGGGGGAGAGTGAATAGTAGAATGGATGTGCATGATGTGCAGACTGTCCTGGGAGGAAGGTAGAATCCCGGAGGACTGGTAGTCAGGTAAGATTATTCCCCTGTACGAAGGAAAAGGGGAAAAAGAAGTGTGTGGTAATCATAGAGAAATGTGCCTTCTTAGTGTAATAGGAAAAGTATATGGCAGGATACTTATTGACAGAGTTAGGAAAATAACAGAGAAATCAGTTGGAGAAGAACAGGGAGGTTTTAGAAAGGGAAGAGGAGTTGTAGATCAGATATTCATTCTTAGAGCTTAAGTGGGAAAGTTTCTAGGGAAGGGAACGAAGTTGTATGCTGCCTTCATGGATCTGGAGAAAGCATATGACAGGGTGGACAGGCTAGGATTGAGGAAAGTCTTAAGAATATATGGAGTAGATGGGAGGTTGTTGAGGGATGTGAAGAGTATGCAAGAGGGTGCTAATGCTGCAGTACATATGGATAGTAAACTGAGTAAGTTTTTCTATTTGAAGGCTGGATTGAAACAGGGATGTGTCTTGTCTCCACGGCTGTTCAGTCTGTATATGGATGGGGTTATAAAAGAAAAACAAGGTAGGGCAATGGATCTTGAAGCAGCCCTAGTGAGAGACGGAAGTGTCTGGAAACTCCCTGTACTATTGTTTGCAGATGATAATGTGTTGTTAAGCAAAGATGAAGGGGAGCTGCAAGGCTTGGTGAATGAGTCTGAGAGAGTGTGTAAGAAACGGAATCTAAAGGTGAATGTAAGGAAGAGTAAAGTTATGGTCTTCGAGAGAAGTGAAGTCAGTGAATGTACAGTGAGGTTGGATGATGAGGAAATGGAAAATGTGAGTGCATTTAAGTATTTGGGTAGTGTGATGAGTATGGATGGGAGCTTGGAGGGTGATGTGCTTGAAAGAGTACAACAGGGAAGAAAGGCTGCTGGTTCCTTGAAGGCAGTGATAAGAAACAGGGAAGTGAGCATGGAAGTGAAAAAGTTACTACATGACTGTATTGTGATACCAACATATGGAAGTGAAGCTTGGACCTTGTTGGAGGGACACAAGTCAAGAGTGAGAGCAGTGGAAATGAGTTATTTGAAAGGAGCATGTGGGGTCACATGGAGTGACAGACTAACAAATAAGGAAGTGAAAGAGCATTGTGATGTGGATGTGGATGTGATAGGAAGCATTAGGAGAAGCACACTGAGGTGGTTTGGCCATGTGGAGAGGATGAAGAGTGAAAGACTGATGAGGAGAGTGTGAGTGAGGTAGAGGGGGGGGGGGAGAGGAAGAGGAAGGCCAAGGATTAGATGGACAGATGGAGAGGAGAGGTATATGAGAAAGGGGGGTTGTGAGCTGGAAGCAGGGCAGTGAAATGGCAGGGGACTGAGTGACATAGAGGCAATTTGTTTGTGGCCACCCCTTAAGGAATTAAGGCATCTGGCAATAGATATCATTTTCGTTTTCGTTTTCATTCTTTAAAGGCTCCAACATGCTTGCATGTGTCGGCCTTGGTCACCTAATGGCGGCTCTCCATGCTGCACAATCCATTGCAGCCTCCCTGTTCAGTCCCTTAACCCCGAGGTTACACTTCATGACCTCGTCCCATGTCTTTCTCGGTCTACCCCTCGTAACCCCACCCCCAGTATTAACACTTCTCACCTTCCTCACCCAATTATCATCCCCCATCCCCTCCACATGTCCAAACCATCTCAATCTACCTCTCCTCTTCACAACACCAATACACTCCAGTCCCATCCTACCTTTCAACTCTTCCATTGTAAACCCAGCCGCTCCAGGCCTTGGACGCAGGGACACACTGCACATCCACCTAATCATTGTCATTTCTGTATGTGTGACCCGGCGAATATCTTCCTCCTTCACTGTCCAGGTCTCACTACCATACAGCATTACACTCCTAACACATGCTGCATACAAAGACCCCTTAGCACATAGGGAGAGTCCTCTCAATGTCAGGAGAGGCAGGGGCTCCCTGAACTACTTCCAACCACTTCTCACCCTAGCCACAGAGCTAACTCCAGCCCCACCTCCAGCACACAACATGTCTCCCAAAAAACAAAACTCTTCCACACACTCAAGAGATTCACCAGCAAGTTCAATCCCTTCACGTCTGACAATCTCCACTTGCTCACCCCGACACGCTGTACACATAAAATCAGCATTATCTCGCAGTCTACCTCTGATGGTATTGTGATCCCTACCCTGACGTATGGAAGCGAGGCGTGGACCTTGCAAGAGGGGAACAAGTCAAGAGTGAGAGCAGTGGAAATGAGTTACTTGAAAGGAGCATGTGGAGTGACGTGGAGGAACAGGTTGACGAATGAAGAAGTGAAGGAACGTTGTGGGGTAGATGTGGATGTGGTTGAAAAGATTAGGAGAAATAAACTGAGGTGGTTTGGACATGTGGAGAGAATGGAGAATGAAAGACTGACTAAGAGGGTGTATGTAGGTGAGGTGGAGGGAGGGAGAGGGAGGGGTAGACCGAGGATGAGGTGGAGGGATGGAGTTGAGAGGTATATGAGAGAGGGGGGGGTGAGTTGGGGGGAGGGGAGTCAAATGGTGGGTGACAGAGTGACTTGGAGGCGTTTTGTCTGCGGCCACCCTTTGCGGGATTAGGGCGTCGGGCTATAGATAGATAGAGACTACCTCTGATAACACTACATCTCTTATGCACCCATTTATCACACACACCACACAAGATGGAATTACTTCCCACGCCCTTGTGGCAAACTGCACATGGCCACTCTCCCTCGTTTTTGACAGTACCGCCACCAACCCTAGATATCATCACTTTCGTTTTATCTGCATTTACCCTTAAACCCTTGTGCCCCATACCATCTCTCCACTTCCTAAACCTTTCTTCCGCCTCCCTTTCGTTATCTGCAATCAACACCAAATCATCAGCATACAACAACTCCCACGGGAATCTGTTTCTAAAGTCACTTGAAAGGGCTTCAAGTACCATGATAAACAACATGGGACTCAAGACTGACCCCTGATGCGCACCAACATTCACGGAAAACTCATCACTCAAATCTCCACTGACTCTTACCTGTGTGTGAGCACCCACATACATGGCCATAACCACCCTAACCAGCCACTCCTCCAAGCCAAGCTTTCTCAATGCCCACCCCACCACCTCTCTAGGGCCTCTGTCAAAAGCCTTTTCCAAATCAACAAAAACAAAATACAGATCCCTTCTCCTACCAATATATTTTTCCTGAAGCTGTCGAACAATGAATATAGCATCAGTGGTCCCCCTACCTGGCATAAACCCAAACTACATCACATCAATATCCACTCTTTCTCTAATCATACCTTCTAAAACTCTCTCCATTACCTTCATTATCTGATCTAAAAGCTTTATACCTCTATAATTTCCTCTTTCCAGGGCATCACCCTTCCCTTTATACACATTTACAATTACGCTTTTCAGCCAATCATCTGAGACAACACACTCATAAATAATCCTATTTATCAGGTCAGTGACTAAACTCACCCGTATATCGCCTGAGGCCTTCAGCATTTCGGCAGTCAACCCAAACACACCTGCTGCCTTCCCCACCCTCATCCTGCCTATTGCCTCACTCACAATAGCAGTATCAATCAAAGGCCAAGGGCCAGACACTGGATCTGCTGGCTCCAAACCTTCCCTGTCCCAGTCAAACTCCTCATGCAACAACCGGTTATAATGCTCTCTCCATGCATCTTTAATATCCTCACTGTTCACCACTACTCTTCCTTCATCATTCTTCACACACTGCTCACCTATAATATCCCAATTATCCCTCTTCACTTGACCTGCCACCCTAAATATCATATTTTTCCTTTCCCCATGATTTAGGTTATCAAGTAATAGTCTCTGTGACTTTGCCCTGTATACCTCTCTTCTAGCCCTACGCTTGGCAGCCAAATATTCCTCTTTGCTACCACCCATCTTCCATTCCCGGAAAAGCCTACTTTTCTCCTTAACTGCAGCTTCTACACCCTCATCCCACCATCAAGTTACTTTATGTCTTGGTGGTCCTCTTGTCCAACCACATGTTACATCAGTAACTATCAAGAAATTGTTCTTGAGGGCTCTGTACAGTTCATTAACACCTCTGTCTACAGCTCCCTGTTCAGCCACCACTCCTCAACTCACCTCAGAAGGCATCCCTTACTACCTGGTTTTACAGATTCCATATTTTCCTTCTAGGTACATAAGTCCTCTTTTTCATCACTTGTACTTAAGCACTCTATCACAAATCAATAGTTTGTGCTGCTGCACACACTCCTCACTTCCTATAACTTTAACATCCTTCACTAACCTCCTATCAGTCCTCCTAACCAGAAAATAATCTATCTGATTGCTATTTCCCCCAGACTCATACGTAATTAACCTACTCTCTCTTTTCCTAAAATATGTGTTGCACACAATCACATCCGTTGCCTCCCGAAACTCGAGTATCCTTTCCCTTTCTGCATTCCTTAGACCATACGCACATCCCCCATGCACTCCTTCATAACCTTGTGCTGCTTCACCTACATGACCATTTAAGTCCCCTTCCAAAATCACTATCTCATCATCCCGCATACCACCCACTACACGTATTAAATCATCCCAAAATCTATCTTTCTCCGCTTCATCCAATCCTGCCTGTGGTGCATATGCCGATATAATCACAGCTACCTTTCTACCGAACAGAATTTTCACTACCAATATCCTATCGCTTACTCTCAAAACATTCATAACATATTCCACACATTTCTCTGCCACCATCACACCAACACCTCCACATCTGTCTGTTCCCCCCTGCCAAAACAACTTATAGCAACAGTCCTTCCCAACAATCATTCTGGCTGATCCACCCCTGTACCGGACTTCCTGCAAACACGCCACATCCACCCACCTCCTACTGAATGCCTCAACGACTTCCCTCGCTCTTCCCCTCAAACTTCCCACATTCCATGAACCCACCCTCATCCCCATAGGTGATTTACTATCCTCAGGCTTGCTTTTGAACTTATTTTGTTTTGTCATCTTCAGTATTAATAAAGGGGGACAGACACAGCACAGGTTCCACTCACTGCACAGTCCCAGGTCCAGGCAAATGAAGAAAACTTTTCAAAGTAAAATAGATTAAATTAAGATGGAATCATGAATGCACAAGGAAGAAAATGAAAAATTAGTCATGGAATTAAACAAAAAAGACACAACAACAGGTACTTTCACTTAGAAGGAAGTTTAGTAAAATGGCTAGTACAGTTGTCAACCATGAGAGTATTATGGTGGAGTTCAGAAATGATACAGAGACAACTAAGCAAGCAAGCAGTCTGATACGCCAAAGCAGTGATACTGAAGAGGAGATAACCCTGGTGAAAGAAATGATGAGAAGTTGCAAAGATGAAGTAGAAACTACATATGCTGAAATGGCAAAAGTAGGGAAAGACTTAGAAACAAAAGTCAAAGAAAAAAGCATTAGAATGGAAGTGAAACAATCATTACAAACAATCCAAAACTGGTCAAAGACTCTGCAGATATCACTAAATCTAAGGTAATCAGTGATACAGATGAAGAAGAAATAAGAAACAAAATTTTGAGAGACAAAAAGGAGATGGTAAATATAATGAAAATATTGAAGGAAGTATCAGAGGAGATCTGTGATAAAGACACAGAGGAACACAAAAGGCTACGAAACACTGTGGAGGGAATTATGAAAAAAATTGCAAACAAACTCATGGAGAAAGAGGAATTTAATCCACTCACTCGATGCAGTGCTCCTTTGGATGTCTGCCCTTTCCTCTTTTCCTTTTTTCCTCTTCTTTCTTTCCTTCATTCTTTCCTCTTCCTTCTGCCTACGGGTGACTTTACACTCCCCACTCCCTCTTCTGTCTTTTTCCTTCATTCTTTCCTCCTCCTCCTGCCTATGGGTGACTCTACACTGAGTGACAAGCCAAATGGTTTCCTGCACACCAGGAAACCATTTACTATGCTACATGGTAACCATATAACTAAATTATGGCACCTGGTGGTTCAGTGGGGGAGGCGGTGGCTGAATCGGTAAAGAGGCGGCTTGCAGTCCTAATGGACCCAGGATCGAATTCCGGCTGGGGCAGGGAACAGTTTAAGGATTTGAATTTCCTAAAAAGCAGACTTTTCTGATCTACCAGATGACCCGCCGACATGTCGTAAAAGTACCCCCACTAATACCAGTACAACAGTCCTGTATGAGACAACCCTAGCATGTATTCAATATGGACAGTGGGTGTTAGCACTGAAGTGGTGACATGTGGAGGTGTAGGAGAACTACTGGGCCTTGGGATAGGCCACTGCCCCCCAAGAAATAGGCCCTGGGCCTTTGCCCAGAGTCGGACACGTAAAAAAAAAAAAAAAAAAAAAAAATCTGATTCAGCTGGTGCAGGTTTATATCTATGGGGTGGTTGGGGTTTAGTATTCATGTAATGCCACTCAGGGATGAGTGAGGCTGGTCACTCTCATCTTATTGTCAGGAGCAACTTGCCAAGCCCCAGGCTCCTACACTCTTCATAAGGCAACACAGGATTGGATGATGGATGGATGGATAGAAAAATGCCTAACTCAAGAGGAATTGGGAATACTCAAGGAGAAGAGGGTGGAAGCAACAACAAGGAATGAGGAAAGATCAGAGGAAGAGAAGAGTAAATTTTTTTACAAAGTAATTGGATTGCAGGTATGAAAGTGGTACATAACCAACAATGAATAAAATGATGGAAGGTAGTGGTCTCAAGCTATGGGAAGTATGTAAACAAGATGATTGAGTTGATGTACAGAAATGTACATGGAATGGTGTCTAAGTTATTAGAGATGAAAGACTATACCAAAGAAAAGGAACCACGTATTATTTGCTTTACTGTAACAAAATTAACCCCACGGATATCAAACAATACCCTAGAGGAATACAATATATGGAGACAAGACAGAAATTTAAGAAAAGGAGGAGGAATTATAATATTAACAAAGAAAAATCGGTTAGACAAAAAAATAGAACTAGATATACCCTCACAAGTAAAACTGACTACAGCAGAGATTAACACACCTCAAGAGAAAGTAACTGTGGCTAACTTATACATGCCACCCAAAACAAACATTTGGGAAAAAGACAAATATGAAGACCTGGCAGACAGTACAATTCAGAGTTTAAGGGCATAACTACACAGAATGGAAGAGGAATCTAAAAGAATTATATTAACTGGAGATTTCAATACAATTATAAATTGGAATACTCTACATGTAAGAAGCCATGAAAGCTGTTGGAATCAAAAGCTCTTGGTTCTTGTGCAGTTCTTCCTAACACAACAAGGAATACACCAGAAAAAGAGGACTTGATGATCCATCAGTACTAGATCTTATATTTACTAGGCAAGAAAATGATACTGACAATATAATGTATCACCCTCCATTCGGCAAAAGTGACTATGCAGTATTAAACTGAAACTTCATGACTGCAAATGACATAGTTAACAACAAAGAAAATTACAAAAACCGCCTAAACTACAAAAAGGGCAACTACCATGACCTAAAGAAGTACTTCTTAGAAACAGATTGGGAAAAGGAGCACAGAGGACAAGATTTAAATGTTATATACAGAAAATTCTATGAATTTTACGAAATAGGAGTCCAAAATTACATCCCAGAGCACAAAAAAACAGAAATGAAAATAAAGAAATGGTTTAATACAGAATGTAAAAAATCAAAAGAAAAAAAGAGACTTGTTGTGGAATAAATACAGAAGACACGAAAGTGAGAGGGCATATAACAACCATAAACAGGCAAGAAACGATTATACAAGGATAAGGAGAGATGTTCAAAAAAAAGTTTGAGGAAGACATTATAAATAAAAGCAGTGATCAATCAAAGCTATTTTACAGCTAACTCCGAAGCAAAACCAAAGTTAAGACAAAATACAGTCCATTAAGGACAAGGGGATCATCTCTACACAAGAGAATATTTGTGAAACACTAAATAAAAATTTCCAATCAGTTTTTACAGAAGAAAATAATTTTGAAAGAGATGATATGGAACATGCATGCCCACACACATTACCAGATATACAAATATCAGAAAAACAAGTACAGGAGGAGTTACGTAAATTAGACAAAGGAAAAGCAAATAGTCATGACAAAATTTCAGGTTCGGTGCCACATGAATGTGCAAAAGAGTTAAGCAGACCAATATATTTAACATTCAAGGAATCATTAGGTCAAGCTAAACTACCTGATGTTTGGTAGAGAGCAAACATTGTTCCCCTATTGAAGAAAAGGAATAGACAGAATCCACTCAACTACCGACCAGTATCACTGACCAGTGTTGTACATACGATACTAGAAATGCTGATAAGAAAAGTTTGGGTAAACCATCTAGAAGAACACAGTATGATAACAGAAAGGCAGTTTGGTTTTAGAAAAGGAAAATCATGTGTTACTAATCTATGAAGCAACTATATTAGAGTTCCAGAAACATTACAGAAAAGAGAAGAATGGGTGAACAGTATCCATTTAGATTTCAAGAAGGCATTTGACAGAGAACCACACCAAAAACTTTTATGGAAATTACCATCAGGGAGGAATCAAAGGCAACCTGTACTGTTGGATGCAAGATTTTCTCAGAAAAAGGGAACTGAAAACAGTACTAAGGGGAATTTACTCATCATGCAGGGAAGTGACTAGCAGAGTTCCACAGGGCTCAGTGCTGGCACCAATTATGTTTTTAGCATATATAAATGACACAGACAGCAACACTGGAAATGGAAGCTATCTAAATATGTTAGCTGATGATGCAAAAATACAAAGAAGAATTATTAACACAGACTCTTGCAGAAAGCTACAAGAATAATTTAATAAACTTCATGAATGGAGCAATAAATGACAAATGGGATTCAATGTGAACAAGTATCATGTAACTAAGTTTGGTAAAAGTGAAAAAAGACCACATTGGGATTATAAGACAGGATGTTCAACCCTACACATATCAGAAAGTGAGAAGGACCTAGGAGTGATTATCAATTAAATGATTATCTCCGACTGACCACATCAGTGAGAAGGTACAGAACATGTATACACTGGTTGCTAATGCGAGAACAGCATTGACACACATAAATGAAGAGATGCTGAGAAAAATATAACATCATTCATCAGACCAACCCTAGAGTATGCATCAGTAGTCTGGAATCCATATCTCAAAAAACACATACAGTAGATAAGGTTGAAAAAGTACAAAGGGCCAATACAAGATGGGTACCAAGCTTAACCCGCCAACTCCCGTTGACGTATATATACGTCCACACGTTTTGTCACTGTGAGTCCCATTGGGGGAGGCAGTAGCTCAGTCGGTACAGAGGAGGTTTGCGGTCCTACCAGACCCAGGTTCAAATCCTCGCTGGGGCAAGGAACAGCTTAAGGATTTGAATTCAATGAAAACAGACTTTACTGATGGTTCAAATCCTCGCTGGGGCAAGGAACAGCTTAAGGAATTGAATTCAATGAAAACAGACTTTACTGATCTATCAGAAGATCCGCCGACATGTCCTAAAAATACCCCCGCTAATACCAATGCACCAAACTGGTATGTAACAGCCCTAGCATGTATTCAGTATGGTCGGAGGGTGTTAGCACTGAAGTGGTGATATGTAGAGGTGTATAGGATGAAGGAGGACTACTGGGCCTTGAAAGCAGGCTGTGAAGCCTATGCCCAGAGTCAGACACATAAAAATATATATATAAATATATATATATAGTACCCTCGTGTCCAACACGCGTTTGTCCAGCACAATTCATGTCCAGCACGGAGAGCAAAAAATTAGTACAATTTAATATGATTTAAGTACTGTAAAACGAGTGCGTAAGCATAACACTGACGTAGCTCCAAGAAGTGGGCAAAATCCGCAGAGTCTGCCACTAGCACGATCACCTCTGGTCCAACACGGTCATACTGGATGTTCCTGTGATGCTGACAGCCAATCAAAACTTCCGATCAAGTAGCCTCCCTCGCCCGCTATCGTGACGAGATCGTGATGTCGCCCAATGAAAAACGCTTCCGCTCTCATGTGATGTTTTGTTTAAATTTCTCCCGCTGCATTTTCTGCCCTTGCTACTGGAGTTTTTCATGCTCACAATGCCTAGGAAGCCTTCTGAGAACCCCAAGAAGCAGCGGCACCTCCTTCAGGCCACCAAGCTAGAATTCATCGAGAGGCAGAAGAAAGGGGAGAGGAATTTCAAAGGATTTATGAGGGAGGTTGAGGAGGAGCAGCAGCCATTACCCGCTAGTGACGCCAGCAGCCATCCTCCAGGGACCCAGTAGGACTACCTAGTCTCAGATATCACCTTCCATTCAGCATGCCCACCAACATTATCCTAAAAGGTTAGTTATCATTCATAGTACAGTATCATTTATTATAATTACAGTAGTACTAATAGATGCATAGGTATATGGTAGGTATTTAGGGTGACTTTTCCTAGGGTTGCTGACATAATTCATTTTTCCCCATAAGCTCTGTTGTTTCTCCAACACGTTTTTGGTCCAACACGTGACCCATGCATGACAATATTAACGTGTTGGACGCGAGGGTACTGTATGTATATATATCTACATATATATATATATATATATATATACATATACATATATATATATAAATGAGCAGCATTGGCAGGTGGTGGCGACCATCATGCACTCATTTGATGTAGTGCTGCCTACTTCTTCCTTAACCTTTATCATTCTTTTTCTGTGCCAGCCCTCCTCTCTTCCTGTTTCTCCCATCTTTCCTGTCACTTCTTATTGCTTTTCTTTCCTTTACAGGTGGCTTTACATTGAGTGACAAGCCAAATGGTTTCCTGTAAGCCTAGAAACCATTTACAATGCTGGGTGGTAACCATATAACTAAACCAAATGTGCTCCCTATGTATCAACAAGTGGGTTGGTGGAGGGTTAGTGCCCCTCCCTGTAAAATAAATAACTCAAAGTCAAATGGCCACCCCTTCCGGGATTATGGCGTCTTGCAATAGACAGATAGATAGAATTGCAAGGTCCCTAATTTGAACAATTCTCAAATTTTGCACGTGATTTTTGGTACGTATACACGGAACACTTTCCTCTACAAGATGCCAGGCAGGGAAAATGCCTTACCCCTCATGACCCCCCCCCCCACATGCCATTGTCTCAGCAATTCACCTGTTATCAGTGACCTGGCCAGTAAAGACATGTCGTGCCATGGTACGAAATTCAACGCCAGAGTGATTTCCCAATCAATGACAAAAAAGAGGACAAAGTTTAGGTAGCATTAGAGGAAGAAACAGTCAGAAATGATGATCAGGTAATGTCGCCAAAAAAGGTCAGGTGATGTGTTAGTGAGTGAAACACTGCTTATACTGCCTATATTACTGTGTGAAAACCAATATACTCTCGTACTACATATAAATTCGTACCAAATAAATAAATACCGTTTATGACTGGTGTGGAATAGTTACCCTCCCATAGAACTCATTTTCTTTGGAGCCAGCCTGATAGAAAACACAGTAAGGTATGGGGTACTGCTTCCTGTATCCAATATTTTAAACCTCAGGTGAGCGATTTCTTTATGAATTTTCGATGTTTCTCACCAAAAGCGGAAGTTTGATCCAAAAAAAATTTTTTTCCAAAATTGGTCGGGATGGGGGGGGGGGGGGGCAGTGGTGGAAAATCGGTCGGTACAGGGCAGGTTAAGGGATCTAAGCTATGAAGAAAGACTAGAAAAACTGAATCTATCAACACTACAGGAAAGAAGGAGACATGATTATGCTATATAAATGTGTCTCAGGGAGAGAGAAAATAGAATGAGTATATAACCTATGGCGAAACATCAGCAAGTGGACACAGCAATAAGCTAAATAAAAAGAGAGGGGATAAAGACGAAAGGAAATTCAGTTTCCCAAACAGGACAATTGATCAGTGGAATGCACTACCAAATGAAATAGTGTGGGCCAAAAAATTCATAAATTTATGGATATGTATGATAAAAGTGATTTAATACATGGGACAGTACAAGTTTGACTCATTCCTGTTAAGATATAATTAGGTAAAAACACACACCACAAATTATGTACGATGGTAACACACTTACAAAAACACTCACCCAGGTTGGTGAGCACATGACTGTGCTTGGTAGGGGTAGTAGTAGGGGTCTTGGGTAAAGCCAAGGTGGTGCTGTAGTATTCCACGTGGTCATATAGAAATGAGGACAGATGAAGTGGCAACCAATCAGAAGAACAGAGCGCGGGAGACTGAGGCAGCTCAGCCAGTCTGTATGGCAGCACGTGGTTTCAATTGTCAAAATGGTGGGGATAACCATGTCGAACAACAAAAAGCATATAGATCCATAAATGTCCAAACATCAAGCTGTCGATTAATGATCGATCGAAAAACGAGGGGATTAGAGTATTTGATAAGCTTCTTCCAGCTCTTCATTAGTTGTCTTTCTCCTATACCAAACAGCCCTTAGGTTATGCTGAATAACAATTTGCCATTATTCATGAGGCAGTTGACTTCTGCTGAATCTTTTAATGGGCAGCTCAAAGGCTCTCTCTCTTCTAGAAGCTACAATTTGGGAAAAGGCATTGTGACTGATGACTACAGTTTAACCCGTGGACTGCACAATTACCTTTTTTTTTTTATCCCACCCTATGGTGGGCAAAAAATGAAGGATTTTTTTTTTTTTTTAACTTGAAGATAAACATCCAGGGCATCATCTGGTAAAAAAAAAAATACTCTCTCTCTCTCTCTCTGTCTTTGCGTAGGGCCATATGTAATTTTATGTACGGGTGTGGTGAAAAATTAAAAAAATAAAATAAAATAAATCATTTTTCCTTATTATAAATCCTACACTCCTCATGGGGCAATGTAGGATTGGATCATGGATGGATGGTTTATTATAAACTTGAAGATTAACATCCAGGTCATCATCCGATGAAAAGAAAAAATCTCTCTCTCTCTCCATCTTTGCATAACGCCATGCGTAAATTTGCATAGGGGTCGAGTAGTTAATGGTGATGCATGGCCAGCACAGCCTGAGCTGTGGCTCGCAATCCACAGGTTAACCCTCTCAGGGTCACTCACGCGACTCGCGTTCCATGTGGATTGTTCTAAAGATGTTCAGTCACGTGAATCGTGTTTCTAAGCACAAAAAAAATTTGCCAAAAATTAAGTTTCAGGCGGATTTGCATCAAATTTTGAAGCGTTACAGCGAGTGCAGCGCTTTCCAATGGTAAGGCATTGGCAACACTGAGCTGCCTCATGGGGTCCAGCACGTAACGATAAACCTCAGTCTCTTCCAAGCAGCCAGGCGGTGAGGTTGTGTCGCGTGTACCATCCCTTTAAACTCCTACTAATTCTCCCCCTCCTGCCCGAGCCAAAGCCCCTATGGACTCAGTGTGATAATCCAATATTTGTGAGCATATTTGTATGTGATATTGTCGATGGAACATAGATATATGTCACGAAAAGGAATTGTGTCCGTTAGCAATCGTTAGGCTTAGAGGCGATATGCGTGTTTACTGTTGAAGGGTTTCGCCTCTCGCCCTCCTCAAGGCCCTATGGCGTGATTACAAATACGTATATAATGAAGCCAATGCCTAAACTGTATTTTTTGTGAAAGATATTGTGGCTGGCTTGGTGAAATTATGGAACTAGTTAGCATTATGGAAGCCATGAACCATACTGTGGAATGGGGCAGGCATCACGTACAGTTTTTATAGTCGGGAAGGGAGAATTAGAGGTGTTTAGGGATGCAATTATTGTGATTCTGATAATGAAAATGTGTATGGAATTGTGTGAAATATACGTCAAACATGATGCGGGTGTTCGTGAAGGAGTGTGGTGTGTGCCAATACAATAGAGTTGCATCGTACTCTCCCGGTGAAGGATGCTGCATCACAGTCACGTTGAACCGTAGTAAGGAAGGGAATAATTGCAGAGGTTAGGGTGGAATCATTGTGGTAGTCATGTATTTGTGTATGATATTGTGTGAAGTGTAAGTGAAATGTGCCACGTATCCTAGTGACGGAATAAATTATGGTGCGTACCGTAGGTTAGCAATACCTTAGCGGCATGTGTGCTGTGAAAGGTGATGATGCCAAGGAACGAGGAACGTCATTGAACAGGTACTGTTCCTTGGTCTGACATTTAGTGATAAATTATACTTTATGTAAAATATACATGAACTGTGCCACGAGTGTTCATCTAGGTGCGTGGCGTAGGTGAGCAGTACTTTAGCGGCAGGTGTGCTGTGAAAGGTAACAATGACAAGGAACGAGGGAAGTCATTGAACAGGTACTGTACCTTGCAACGCCGGGCAATCATGGACATCAGTGGACAGGTAGTGTACCTTTCTAAAACAATTGTTGAAATTTATGAATCTTATCTAAAATGTTTGTGATATGTGCCACGAGTGTGCGTGGAAAATATTGTATCATGTGCTGGGGGAACGTTTGGGGAAGGAGGGGAAAACATGTCTGTCTGTCTGTCTGTCTGTATGTGTACATATATATAAATATATATATATATATATATATATATATACATATACATATAATGTGTGTGTGTATATATATATATATATATATATATAATGTGTGTGTGTATATATATATATATATATACATATAATGTGTGTGTGTATATATACAGTATATATATATATATATATATATATACATATATGTGAGGGAGTATTTAATGTGTGGGGGGAACCTTTAGATATTGTGAGGGAGTATATTATGTGTCGTGAAACTTAAGGGAAGGAGGGCTGAAAAATAAAATTAAAAAAAATTATATATATATATATATATATATATATGAGAGTATATCATGTCTGGGGAGAACCTTTTATTATTATATATACAGTAATCACTCCAATATCCGGATCAATAGAGCCATCGGTAGGTTCGGATATTGGTTTTGTCCGGATATTGGGCCCCAGCTTATGGACTTGTACTTACGGACCCTAACACAGAGAAACACCTATACAACTCCCTCCGGACATGCATAGCACCTATTTAACACCCAAATCACACCAATAAGGCACATAAATGACTGAAATAAATGCAATAGACACATAAAATGTGGGTTTAGAAGTATGTTCATACATTAATAAACATTCTGGTACTTATGGACTCTAACCGAACCTAACCTAACCGAACCTAACCGAACTCTGAAAAACCCATTCCTACTGCACATGCATGAGGTAAGTTTAGTATGGAAAGAAGTACAGTATGACACTTTCTGGTATGTATAGTATGGGAAAAAATACAATATGAAACATTCTGGTAAATATAGTATGGAAAATAGTACAACATGAAACATTTTGGCTACTTACAGCAAGTCCCTGGCCACCTCGATGAATAACCGCCTCCTCTCGGACTCTGACAGTAAGAACGATTTCCTGAAGCACTTGCACTACTCTTCCTGAAGTCTTGCACTGAACTTAGTCACTAACACACAGAAGTTCGTTCTTTTCACAGTGTTCACTTTAGTCCAAATAATGTTCCATTAAATTTAAGTGTTGCACATTAACTTTTCCCAAGTTTTTTAAGTTTCCAAAGCCAAAACAAAGAAGGTTAGTTACGTTAAATTTCTTTTCTACTTAGTCTTTTCTCCCAACTTGAAAACCTTAACACAACACACCGTTTTTTCACTGCACAACACTCAAAATTCCCCGTGTGGTCTAGTGGAGAAGTTCTTGCTGTTTATTCACTGTCAGAGCCCGAGTATCACTGGCAGGCGTCCAAGGGGTGCATCGGTGGGTAGTGGTGATGGCGTACCGACTACAGAAGACTCTGAAGACAGCCGCAAACTCACGTCGAGCGGTGACTCCACTGTAGCTGATGTGCTGGGCTGTGGCTCGGAGCATGAGGGCCTGTCTTGGGGAGGCAACGGAGTGGAACCAGGGCTTGGCACAGCGGGGGTCACGGGCCTGAAAAACTGTCAATCGTTGACTGACGCAAGGACCGACGATTCTGGCGATTGATGATGCGCTGCCGGAAAGCACGCACTTCCTCCACGAGTCCCAAGGGCCCCATCTCCCTGTCGCAGTCCGGGTGTTCCAGGTAGTCTAGGACGAACTCTAGATGTTCCCGGAGTGCGCTCAGCTTGGGGATGGCTGGAGTAGTGTCCTGCTGGGCGGAGTCTGCATCATCATCGCCTTCGTCGTCGGAATCTTCAAGTTCGGGACTGACACCAGCAACCGAAGACGCGATCTCGATATCAGACAACGTCTGATACCCAGGATCGCCTCGTCGTCGTCCAACCACTCACGAACATCGTCCACATCAACATCGTCGCCGTGCGTACGTAGCCGTGCATGGAAGTCATCCACGTCAAACCCTAGGAAATCGTACTCCACATCTGTTCCGAGAAGCAGACGAGACCAACCATTTTCAAGAGTTTTCACAGGGACTTCCTTCCATGCACTAGCCCAGTTGTACAGCGCAGACTTGATGTTGTAGCGGCGAAGGTTTTCCAAAGTCCGCTTGCCTCGAGTGTCACGTCCTTCCCTGCGCTCGTCCTCGTCCTCGAGAACCACCATCACCTCGTCCAGGAACTTCCACGACGGTACAGGCGCTTTGTTGCCACGATCACTCCTTGGTCCATTGGTTGAATGAGAGCAGTCGTATTAGGTGGCAGAAACATGCACCTAATACGGCCATTCTCAGCAACCAAGTCCTTGTCGCACGGGTGGGCAGAGTGCATTGTCGAGGAGAAGGAGAGCCTTTACCTGGTCGCGAGGAATTCCCAGTGTCTTCGTCTGGTAATGTATGACCTCCTTGACGAAGTGATGGTGAAACCAGTCTTTGAAAATCACAGCTGTGAACCATGCTTTCAAAGAATGGTACCATACGACAGGAAGGACATCCATCACCCCACGAAGGCACCGAGGCTGCTTTGCACGGCCAACAATAACGGGCTTAAGCCGGTGCATGCCGTTAGCATTGGCACAACACAAAGCAGATATCCGTTCCTTAGAAAGCTTGCGGCCAGGTACACGCTTCTCCGTCTCATCGGCGAGAGTGTTCGTTGGCACCGAGCGATAGAATAGGCCAGTTTCGTCAGCGTTATAGACTTGACCGAGAGTGAGGCCCTCCCTGTCGATCAAGCCTTTCACCTTGTGCCGAAACTCGTCCCTCCATCCTCGTTAGCGTCCAATGCTTCGCCATGTGCTTTACGGTTAGTAAGGCCATGTCGCAACTTGAACGCGAAGAGCCAACCCTCGGATGCCTTGAAGTCTAGGGCGTCGTGAAGCCTTGCAAACTTCTCAGCAGCAGCCTTCAGCTCCGTTCCACGTACCATCACACCAGCTGCACGTTGCTGTCGATACCAAATCAACGTGGAGCGGTCGATCTCTGCATACTTGGGAGTAAACATAACCTTCCTCTCCACGTTGCGTTTGCTTCTCGACGAAGTCAGCCGTGTACTGCATGAGCTTGTCTCGGGAACGCTTGATATCAAACAAAGTCGACCGGGCCAGGTTGAACTCGCGGAGAATGCGAGAGGAAGACCAACCCGCATCAACCTTCTCCAATATCTCCCGTTTCTTCTCCAGAGTCAACACCACTCTCTTCCTTTTCTCAGGAGGCGGGGCCATCATCACACACACTAAGAGTAGGGCAGAGAGCAGCAGGAGGCCTTGCAGCAAGTACGGCACCACCACAAAGCGAGCACGTGGGCAGCCATGACGAACAGCGCAGGTCCAGTCGCGGTGAGAGACAGGCGGGAAGTGGGGTTGATGCTGCTGCTCTCTTTCGGAGGTCGGTGGTTTGACGAACCAAAACAATGCTCTCACGCGGCGCGCGGCAAGTTCAAATTACGGACGGCAAAAAATCGGTTTTTTTTCCAATTTTTTTGGATTTTCGGACCATTTTGGGAATGTTTGATCCCAGGACGATAAGGTTCGGTTAGTGGGGATGTTCGGTTATTGGGCGTCCGGATATTAGAGTGATTACTGTATATATATATATATATATATATATATATATATATATATATAATATATAAATATATGTGAGAGTATATCATGCCTGGGGGAACCTTATATATATATATATGGCACACACCCAAGGATGCCAGTGAATAGTTATGAGACCGTGAAAAGACACTGAAAAGTTATCCTTTATGTGAACTGTTCGTAAAAGGTGCAGCGATTTGCTGTACAGAAAGATATAACATGACGTGAGTAGTGCTACTCTCAATGGAAGGTATTGCGTGACAGTGAATAATCTCTTCTTTTTCAACAGAGAACCTAAAAAGCTCATACTTGACTTTCTGTGTCAGTGCTTGCCAAAATGGAGAAGAAAGGTCTGTTTTCTGACCAGTAGCAAAAGGTTCTCTTTGAGGAGAAGACCAAGAGCCAAGTAGAGGACGAGCTGAGCGATGTTCCAAGTAAGGAGGAATGGGACGATGTCCAAGAGGATTCCCCTTGGGCGGCATTGCCCACACTTCAAAAACGACAGGAGCAGACACCACCACCACCAGTGTCAGGACTATCGGCCCAATCATCATCTTCACTTGGACGACAGACATCGCCTTGGCTTGGACCTCTCGCTCCTACAGACATCGTGGTCTCTCCACCTCAAGCCTCCAGTTCCTCCTTGGCTGAGTCTATGTCACTGGAAGCAGGGCCTAGTTACACGACACTTGCACCTGCATGGCGCGCATTGTCTGTGGCGCAACTAGTGCAGGAGGCGACTGTGTCATCGTCCCCTGCCCGGTCGACAAGGGAGCTGTCTCCGACAGCATTCATCCCCACCGACATTTTCCAGCAGCAGGAGACAGTCTCGTCCTCCTCAACGTCAGAACCCTCACCACCTCGACGAGGCCAGCGTGGTCCACGGCCTGGCTATGGGAGGCGGCCAAGGGGTGGCTGAAGAGGAACAAGGGCGTCGGTGCGTCGACCCACTGCCACCACTGAGGGAGGTGTTGCTGCAAAGGATCCAGGATGGAGCAGTGGCCCTTTCACACCAGCTAATGGGCCATGAACAGGATCCCCAGGAATGAAGGTGGATCCACCAACAACTCCTCTCCAGTTCTTCCAGCTGTTCTTCACGAGGGAGTTGTTGTCGTATTTCACCCACGAGATCAACAGCTACGCGTCATTCCTGAGGAATGCGTTGGATGCATGGCTAATCTGCAATGAAGAGGAGATGGCCAAGTTCCTGGGGCTTTACTTTTTCACGGGGGTGATGAATCTCCTGAGCATCCGGCACTACTGGATGAGATCCCACCTCCACAACTACCCCCTCTTTACACAAGTGATGAGTGGAAGGCATTTCAGGGAGATCCTGAAACACTTCCATGCCTTCAATTCACTTGCGATACCCCAGGACAATGAAGACCGGCTCATCAGGGTTCACACGGTGATGGAGTACCTCCTTCAGCGGTTCCAGAACACCTACTTACCCGAGGAGCACCTCAGCCTGGACGAGGGCTCATTGCCGTGGAAGGGGCGCCTAAGCTTCCACATTTACAACCCAATGAAGCCCTAAAAGTATTCCAACAAGCTGTATAGCCTGGCTAAGGCTTCCTCGGGTTACATCTGGAATTTCGAGGTGTATACGGGGCAGAAGAGGGCACTGGAGACCATCGTGTGGAGCCTCGTAGAACCGCTGAAGGATCAGGGATACGGAGTTTACATGGACAACTATAATAACTCTGTATCCCTGTGCGAACGTCTCTTCAGTGCAGGAACCTACATGTGTGGGACCCTACGCCTGGCAAGAGGAGCACCAAAGCAGCTGCAGGACATTGCCAGGACCACAAACCTGCCAGTGGGGGGCATGACAGCGATGCACAAGGACAACATGATGGTGTTGCTGTGGAGGGACAAGCACATTATCAACATGGTCTCCACCTTCCACAGCACAAGCACCATCCAGAAGTGGGTTCGAAGGAAGACCAGGGCTCCTGATGGGCGGACAAATTATGTCCAGAAGACCGTGGACAAGCTGTCGTGGTGGATGACTACAATTGACACATGGGTGGGGTGGACCACTTTGACCAGATGGTCCAATACTACCCCATCCAGCAGCGGACCGTAAAATGGACCAAGAAGATTACCTTCTACTTCATCCACATGGCCATTTTCAATGCGTTCGTCCTGTTCAAGAAGTGCTCACGCAGGTCAGTCAGTCTGCTCAAATTTGTGGAGGAATAGAGGACAAGCTCCTCTACTTTGATGAAGCAGAGTGGCCCGCATCAGGGCACGTCATCCACCATGCCCCTGACCTTCCAACCCGACGGCCAGCAGGACATCCAGCACCTGTGGCACCTGCTGCAGTGCCAGCACAGGTCCCATCACCACTGGCTCCTGCACCAACACCAACATCTCCAGGAGGAGGGCCAGGACAGGAGTCAGCACCACCATCGCCTGCAGGACCAGCACAGGTCCTGAGAGAACCTTCACCGGTTCCTGGTCTGTCGGGAGAACCTGCTGCCACTGCCATTCCCGGGCCTGCAGCTGAACCTCCAGGACAACAGGACCAGGGAACGCCAGGAAGACATCCAGCCAAGAGTCGTCGTTTCATCGATGACAGAGTGCAGTTGGATAAGACACTGGGCCACCGGAGGAGGCTGCGGTGCACCATGTGTTCCCTGGCGAAGATAAGGGGGGACACAAGTCACATGTGTCCTGTTTGTGATGTGGCACTGTGCGTGGGTGATTGCTTCGAACGGTTCCATGCCGAGCGAAGTATTCCCTAGTGCAGTGTACACGCACACACACACACACACACACACACACACACACACACACACACTTACACACACACACACTTACACAAACACTAACACAGACACACACACACACGCACACACACACGCACACACACACACACACTCACACACACACACACACACTCACACACACACGCACACACACACTCACACACACACTAACACAGACAGACACACACACGAACGAACAGCCGGAGAGAGCAGACGTCCCAGCCATCGCTGCTAACCTTAAGTAGTTTCAGGAATTTTGTCTGTCCTGTCTCCTAAGGTCTTGTTTTAAATTTAAAATAATGAAAGTTAATAGACTACCAAAAATGTAAAGATTTATTGGCTAGAGTACAGGTATACATGAATGTTAGTAGTTTTTTTCGGTAACAACTGTTTTGGTACTTAACCAACATCAAACATGGCTGAAAATGTAAACAATGAGGGACTCGAATTTCAAGGATTTGATACAAATACCAATGTCATGGACCTGGTTAAAACATTAATTATGAGGATTAGTGAACTTGAAAAGAAAGTAGAGAATCTAGTGATAAAAGATGTGTCTGAAAATACGGATACTACCATACAGAGTCTGATCCAATCCAATGAAACAGCGAACGAAGAGATTAGAAATTTGAAGCGTGAAAATGTTGAATTCAGGAGGAAACTAGAAGAGAGTACTAATAAAACGGAGAAGGTGAGTAGTGTATTAGAAGAGCATAAGGCAAAGTCGGCACACGTAGAAGAAGAACAGAAAGAAGTGGTCAGCTTAAGAGAGATCATCCAGGAAGAAAGGGAAATGAACAAGAAAGAAATAGAAGAAAACGTAGTGAAAATACTGAAGAAGAGAGAGAAAATAGTGAGAGAAACTGTAGAAAGGAACAGATGTGTGGTAATATTTGGAAACAGGGAAGAGGAAGAAAAGGTTAGGTTCGTAAGACTCGAGAGAGACACGAACCTGGTGAGAGGAATATTAGGCAACATTGACCCCGAAGGAGACAAGTGCGTAAAAGAAATTGAGGAAGTAAGGAGGATAGGGCCTTATAAGAAAGGGGAAACAAGACCAATGAGAGTCAAGTTTACATCAGAAAGTGTAATAAATGAGATACTTAAAGTGACCTGGAAATTAAGCAAAGAGGCGGGGATGGAAAATATAATAGGAAAAGATCTGAATGAAGAAGAAAGAGAAGTTTTAAAATCATTAAAGGAAGAAGTAAAGGAAAAAAATGATAAGAGGACAGAGGAAGAATGTAATACTTTTTTTTCGAGAGTACTGGATATGAAAGTAAGGAAGTGGTATTTAAGGAAATAGAAGTGAACGAAACTAAGGGGGATGGATGTGAAAGATCAGAAGTTGAGGAAGTGGTACGGACAGAGAGTAGGAGAGAAGAGGGTATTAAAAACGTCAAAAATAATTTGAAGGTGATATACACTAATGTTGATGGTTTCATATCGACAAGGATCAAAATTAACGATTTCTTGAGAGAACATCAACCTGATGCCATGTGCTTTGTAGAGACCAAATTAAAAGAAAATATTGATGTTCATTTGGGAGATGGTAAATATAAACTGTGGAGAAAAGACAGAAAAGAAAAAAAGGGAGGAGGAGTGATGATAGCAGTGAAGAACAACATAAATGTAGATACTGTGGAAATGGGAGAAGGCAGGGCTGAAGTGATATATATGAAATTAGAAACTGGAGAGAATGTTAGGAGAGATATGGCGGTAGTGTATGTTCCCCCAAAGACGAGAGCATGGATGGATGACGAATACCATGAGATGTTGTCAGATATGGCTAGATATTTGCAAAAAATAATTGAGAAAAGCAATAATATAATTTTGGTGGGTGACTTTAACTGTAAAGAGGTGAACAGGGAGGAATGGTACTCGGGAGGCGGCGAGGATTCGTGGGGAACTATGTTATTAAATATAATAATGCATGTTGAGTACACCGCTTCCCGTCCGATCAGTGAAGTTAAGTAACGTTGGGTCTGGTTAGTACTTGGATGGGTGACCGCCTGGGAACACCAGATGCTGTTGGCATAACGTTCTCCCTACGTGTCAATTGGGGTTGGAGGAGGAATAGTGCCCCTCCCTGTAAAACAATTAACTCTAAGCCCTTGGCCACCCCGTTTGGGATACATGGCGTCTTGCAATGAATGAATGAATAATGTGATGACACAATGGGTCAAAGAAAAGACACGATTTCGAGGTGAGGACACACCAGCAAGGTTAGATTTACTGTTCACCGAAGAACCTGATGTAATAGAATCACTGAAAGATCTCTGTCCTTTAGGAAAAAGTGATCATCTGGTCACTGAGTTCCAGATGTTAACAGAGAACGTCGAGCCAAAAGACGAGCTTCATAGACAGAGAACATACAACTTTGGGAAAGCAAATTTTACAGGATTGAGGAAGGTAGAGTCCCAGAGGACTGGAAGTCAGGTATAATTATTCCCTTGTACAAAGGAAAAGGGGAAAAAGAAGTGTGTGGTAATCATAGGGGCATTTGTCTTCTTAGTATAACTGGAAAAGTGTATGGTAGGATACTTATAGACAGAGTTAGAGAAAGAACAGAGAAATTAGTTGGAGAAGAACAGGGAGGCTTTAGGAAGGGAAGAGGTTGTGTAGATCAGATATTCATTCTTAGATCTTTAGTGGAAAAGTTTCTAGAGAAGGGAAAGAAGTTGTATGCGGCTTTCATGGATTTGGAGAAAGCATATGACAGGGTGGACAGACAAGGGTTGTGGAAAGTGTTAAGAATATATGGAGTAGATGGGAAGTTGTTGAATGGTGTGAAGAGTATGTACGATGGTGCGAAGGCTGCAGTGCGTGTGGATGGTGAACTAAGTGAATTTTTCTCTTTGAAAGTTGGTTTGAAACAGGGATGTGTCATGTCTCCATGGTTGTTCAATCTGTACATGGATGGGGTAATAAAAGAGGTACAAGGTAGGGTAGTGGATGTTGGAGTGGCCCTGGTGAGAGAGGATAGTGTTTGGAAACTCCCTCTACTGTTGTTTGCAGATGATACTGTGTTGTTGAGTGAAGACGAAGGGGAGCTGCAAGGCTTGGTGGATGAGTTTGAGAGAGTGTGTAAGAAACGGAATCTAAAGGTGAATGTAGGGAAGAGTAAAGTGATGGTCTTTGAGAGAGGTGAAGTTAGTGAATGTACAGCGAGGTTGGATGGTGAGGAATTGGAAAATGTGAGTGAGTATGTTTAAGTACTTGGGTAGTGTGATGAGTAAGGATGGAGGTTTGGAGGGTGAAGTGCTTGAAAGGGTACAGCAGGGAAGAAAGGTTGCTGGTTCTTTGAAAGCAGTGATAAGAAACAGGGAAGTGAGCATGGAAGTGAAAAAGTTACTACAGTACATGACAGTATTGTGATACCAACTCTAACATACGGTTGTGAAGCTTGGACACTGTTGGAAGGGCACAAATCAAGAGTGAGAGCAGTGGAAATGAGTTATTTAAGAGGAGCCTGTGGAGTCACGTGGAAAGACAGGCTGACGAATGAGGATATAAAGGAGCGTTGTGGTGTTGATGTGGATGTGATAGGAAGCGTTATGAGGAACACACTGAGGTGGTTTGGCCATGTGGAGAGGATGGAGGGTGAAAGACTGACGAAGAGAGTGTATGTGAGTGAGGTGGAGGGGGGAAGAGGGAGGGGGAGGCCGAGGATGAGATGGAGGGATGGGGTGGAGAGGTATATGAGAGAGGGGGGGTGTGAGTTGGGAGCAGGGCAGTGAAATGGCGGGGGACAGGGCAACTTGGAGGCGATTTGTTTGTGGCCACCCCAAACGGGATTGAGGCGTCTGGCAATAGATAGATAGATGGAAACTTTTTTGAAAATGCAGATTGGAGAAAATTCAGAGAAACAAGAGAGATACAGAGGAAGTGGGATATCTTTCTAGACCTCTATAATTTGGGAGTGGAAAAATTTGTACCAAGAGTAAGAGGGAAAGAAAACAGGAAAAAGGAGTGGATGAATAGAAGGTGTATGATAGCAAAAAAAAAGAGAGAGATAAGGCGTGGAACAATTGGAGAAAGAGAGATAACAACAGAACAAAGGAAGAATATAAAAGAACAAGAAATGAATACACAAGAATACGTAGAGAAGAAGAAAGGAATTTTGAAAAAGGTATAATAGACAAATGCAAGGATGAACCCAAACTGTTTTATAGATTTGTTAATGGCAAACTGAAACAAAAGGAAGGAATCACCAAACTGAAAGTAGAAGGAGAGGTCTTTAAGGATGCGGCAATGCAAGCAGAAATAATGAACAAACGTTTCAAGTCAGTTTTCACTAAAGAAAAGGAGCTTGTGGAAGGGGAGGGAGTGATTAGAAATGTTCCGGTGAAAAAAGATATAAAAGTGGAGGCACAGGAAGTGTATAAATTACTGGAAATTCAAGATGTAAGGAAAGCCCCAGGACCTGATGGAATTTCTAATTGGGTACTGAAGGAATGCAGAGAACAACTGGCGGATAAAATTCACACTTTAATAGTATGCTCACTGGAAGAGGGGAAAGTGCCACAAGAATGAAGAGGGCAAATGTGGTACCAATTTACAAGGGAGGAAACAGGGAAGAACCCCTGAATTATAGACCAGTGTCTCTAACCAGCATGGTTGCAAAACTGTGTGAGAGAATCCTGAAAGACAGATGGATAAAATATCTGGAAGAGATGAATATTTTGGCTGAATGTCAGTTTGGATTCAAAAGTGGAAGTTCATGTGTTTCTAACTTGCTGAGCTTTTACTCAAGAGCGATTGACGTGGTACAAGAGAGAGATGGTTAGGTGGATTGTGTGTACTTAGAGAAGGCCTTTGACAAGGTACCTCATAAGAGACTAATGTGGAAACTAGAATATACAGGAGGACTGAAGGGGAAACTTCTGGAATGGATGAGAGACTTTTTGAGAGACAGACAAATGAGGACAGTAATAAAGGATAGGATGTATGGATGGAGGGAAGTAACAAGTGGAGTCCCTGAAGGCTCGGTGTTGGCGCCAGTAATGTTCCTGATTTACGTAAATGATATGGTAGTTGGAGTGAACAGTTATGCAAGTCTGTTTGCTGATGATGTAAAGATCTTGAGGAAGGTAGAGGTTGAGGAGGATTGTAAAATACTGCAGGAGGATTTGGATAGGATACACAATTGGAGCCGGATGTGGGAAATGAAATTTAATGTAAAGAAATGTAAAATATTGGAAATGGGTAAAAATACCAGGAGACCATCATTGAATTATTTGTTGGGTAATGAATTAATCACAAAAATGAGAGAAGAGAAAGATTTGGGAGTGCTGGTCCAAAATAGTTTGTCACCAGAAAAGCACATTAACAAGATAGTTGGAGAGACTTATAAACTCTTGACTAACATATGAGTAGCATTTCATTATATGGATGAGGATGAAAAAATTGATAGTGGCCATGATCCGCCCCAGGTTAGAATATGCAGCGGTAGTGTGGTCCCCACACAAAAAGAAAGATATACACAAGATTGAGAGAATACAAAGAACAGCAACCAAGATGGTCCCCAGTCTGACAGACCTGTCATACAGAGAGAGGCTGGAAAAACTGGATTTGCCTTCCTTAGAGGAAAGGAGAAAGAGGGGAGACATGATTGCAGTATTCAGGACCATGGTGGGAGTAGATAAAATTGACAAAGAAGATCTGTTTGTATGGGATAAGAGAGCAACAAGAGGACACGGAATGAAATTGAAAAAGTCAAGCTGCTTGAAGGATATCAAGAAATATAGCTTTCCTTACAGAAGTAAAGACTTATGGAATAGCCTGGACAAAGAGATCATCCAGTCTAAAAACTTAAACGAGTTTAAAGCTTAATTTGACTTATTGAGAAACAGTGACGGAAACCCACGAGCATAGTACATTCCGTGTATATCACAATTAGGTATATTAGGTAAATACTTAAATATTTGGAACGACTTAGACAAAGACGTGGTTTATGAGAAAAACATTCATGTGTGTAAAGGTAGACTTGATAAATGTGGATATGGAGACAGGACAACACGAGCATTGCTCAATTCCTGTATACTACAAATAGGTAAATACAAATAGGTAAATACACACACACACACACACACACACACACACACACTACATACCTCCTCATCTTCCAATCCCACAAGGTCCTACAACTCCATCAACACCCCTGGAGGAAGTGAGTTCTCCGAATTTTGTCGATATGAATATTGACCTATTATCATTACCCCTATAATTTTCTGGCAAATAACCGTCTTCTCCTACATGTTACACATATGACAGAAAATAATGCTTCATTAGCAGTAACTTGGAAAAAGTAGTGTTCATGTGTAGTAGGTTACAACCATAAAAAAACAACCTTGGAAGATTTTACAGTCTGTAAAAAAAAAAAAAAAAAAAAAAAAAATAAAAAAAAGCTTTGGGAGCATAGTCTTTTGGTAAAAGGGAAGTTCCCCCCCCCCCCGCTTGCGGTAAAAGTAGGTACTGACTGGAGGAGTAATCTACCTTTGTCGTCCTATTACTCGAAAACTATTGGGCATTTCAACTTCCTATAAGAACCATGATAAAGAGCAGTAAATTCTACGTATGTTCATTTGCACAATATAAGCCTTTGGGAGCATTTTCTGTTGGAAAAGTTGGGGGAACAGACTTTGTTTTGTTCCTCACTAGCGGTACAGTCGGAAGTGCTCGGAGGAGTAATCTCACTTTGTCGGCAAATTGCTTGAAAACTATTGGACGTATCAATTTCCTGTAAGAACCATGATAAAGAGCAGTAAATTCTACATATATACAAGACATAACAATGTAATATCTATGATAAGAATTCGTTGTTATGTAGGTGGGAATATTGCGTATGCTGTCACACATAACAAAAGTGACGTATGGACGTGAGTTACCAGTCGTTTTTGGTGATTTACTCGAAAACTATGAGGTGTATCGAAACCATTTTTAGGTCATTAGAAAGCTGGTGATATTTTGCATAACATTATGCAATAAAAACATAACGTGCGAGAACAGTTCAGAATTTAGCTCCTTGAATTTTTTTCAAAAATGGCTTTCAATTTTTGGCTATTTTCTTGAAAATTACAAATCGTAACACAACTGGATTTGTCTCTTTAGAAAGCTGATGAAATTCACTATCAAAACTTCTAACAACATTTTCCTGTATGATTGAAAACATTCGAATGGTGATGTTGGGAAGTGAACACGACGTAGCGAAATGTTTATTCACAGCCGCCTAATGTTGTTTTATTCGTGTTTTCCTGTTTTTTGTGGTGCTTATCAGCTAGCACAAACATCGACGAATAAGATGACATAGGTTTCATGGCAGTATATTGATGTTTGGGTGGCAAAAATAAGGAGAGAATACGTGTTATTTGCCACGTGCAGGCAGCCGGGCCAGGCAGCCTCGCAGAAAAAGTCGTGCGCCAGAAAACTTACTGAAACTTACCGTGCGCGAGAGGGTTAATTGATGCAACTTTTTTTTTTTTTCTGGGCTGTATTGTATATGAGTGGATGTCGGAATTCTTGTAGCTGCAAATTGTGAGTGCTCAGCACTAGTGAAATCCTTAGGAAGAACTGGCACTTTTGATAAACTAAAGACCAGATTATCATTATCATCAGAATTATTATTATTATTGTTATAATGAGTTTGGGACAGTGTGTAAGAAACGGAATCTAAAGGTGAATGCAGAGAAGAGTAAAGTTATGGTTTTCAAGAGAAATAAAGTCACTGAATATAAAGTGAGGTTGGATGAGGTGTAAAAGGAAAATGTGAGTGCATTTAAGTACTTGGGTAGTGTGATGAGTAAGGATGGAAGTTTAGAGGATGAAGTGCTTGAGAGAGTACAACAAGGAAGAAAGGTTGCTGGTTCTTTAAAAGCAGTGATAAGAAACAGGGAAGTGATCATGGAAGTAAAAAAGTTGCTGCATGACAGTATTGTGATACAACTCTAATGTATGGAAGTAAAGCTTGGACCTTGTTGGAGGGACACAAGTCAAGAGAGACAGCAGTGGAAATTAGTCATTTGAGAGGAGCATGTGGAGTTACATGGAAAGACACTGATAAATGAGGAAGTGAAGGAGTATTGTGGTGTGCATGTGGATGTGGTACAAAGCGTTAAGAGAAATACATGGAGGTGGTTTGGTCGTATGGAGAAGATGGAGAGCGAGAGAATGATGAGGAGAGTGTATGTGAAGTGTAGGGGGGGGGAGGGGGGGGGAGGCCAAGGATGAGATGGAGGGATGGAGTAGACAGGTATGTGAGAGAGGGGATCATCAGCTGGGAGCAGGGCAGTGAAATGGTGGGGGACAGGGCGACATGGAGGCGATTTGTTTGTGGCCACCCCTTACGGGATTAAGGCATCTGGCAACAGACAGACAGATAGTTATAAAGGCTTCAACATGCTTGCATGCGTCAACCTTAGTCATTAAATGGAAGCTCCTCATGCTGCTTGATTTCTGGCAGCCTCCCTATTCACTTCCTTAGCTAACCCTGATGTCACACTCAATGACATTGCTCCAAGTATTTTTCAGACTGCCCCTCACAACCCAACCCCCAACATTCAACGTTCTCACTTTCTGCACCCAATTGTCACCATTACACTCCAGTCCCATCCTTCCTCCCTACTCTTCAGTCATAAACCTACATCCCCAAGGCATTGAATTCAAGGACACACAACACATCCACCTTATCATGGTAAATTCTGCATGTTTCTGCCTACAAATATCCTCTTCCTTAACTGCCCAGGTGTCACAAAAATACAGCGTTACACTCTAACACCTGCCACATACAAAGATCCCCTAGCATGGCGGGAGAGCCCTCTCAAGGTCAGGAAATGTAACAGCTCCCTGAACTTCCTCCAACCGCTCCTCACTCTAACCACAGAGCTTGCTCCAGCCCCACTTCCAGCACATAACATGTCGCCCAAGTAACAAAACTCTTCCACACACTCAAACGAAGATCAATCCTTTCAAGCCTGACAATCTCTAAATGCTCTCCCTGACACACTGCACACACAAAATCAGGATTATCCTGCAGTCTACCTCTAATACCATTACATTTCTTATGTACCCACTTATCACAAATACTGCATAAGATGGAACTACTTCCCAAACCCTTGTGACGAACCGCACACGACAGCCCTAGATACCATCACCTTTGCTTTATCTTCATTTACTCTCCGGCCCTTGTGCCCCTGACCATCACCCCACTTCCTAAATCTTTCCTGTGCCTTGCTTTCATTCTCTGCAACACCAAATCATTGGCATACATTACCTTCCACGGGAGCCCATTTCTGAAGTCACACGAGAGGTCATCAAGCTGCATGATAAACAATTTATCAAGACTGTCCCCTGATGTACTGTACACTAACATTCACGGAAAACTCCTCACTCAAATCTCCATTCATTATCACCTGGGTGCGAGCACCTACATGCCACTAGCCATAACCACTCTAACCAGCCACTCTTAGATCCAAAACATTCTCATTGCCTACTTCTCCATCTTCCTACGAACTCTGTCAAAGGTCTCCAAATCAATAAAAACTCCCCTTGTACACAATTACAATCACACTCTTCAGCCAGTCATCTGGGAGAACATAATTAATCATATTTATGAAATAAGTAACTAAACCCACTCCTAAATCTCCTGAGGCCTTCAGCATTTCAGCAGTCAACCCAGACACACCTGCTGCCTTACCCAACTGCATCCTGCCTATTGCCCTGCTGACAGCAGTCATGTCAATTAAAGGGCAAGGGCCAAACACTGGATCTGCTGACCCCAAACCTTCTCTGTTCTGGTCAAATGCTTCATTCAACAACCAGTTATAATGCTCTCTCCAGGCACCTTTAATATCTTCACTTCTCATCACTACTTTTCCATTAATTTTCCTCACACCCTGCTCACCTATGACATCCCTGTTTTTCCCTCTTCTTCTGACTTGACACCTTAAATATCATGTAATGCCTTTCAATGCTTTTTAGGTTTTCCTGTAAATATCTCCGAGATTCAGATTTTGCCCGGTATATCTTTTTTCTAGCCCTATGCTTGCCAGTCAAGCACCCCTTTGTTACCATCCATCTTCATTCCTGGAAAAGCCTTCTTTCTCCTTAACTGCAGCTTCTACACTCTCATCCCACCACCAAGTTACCTTATGTCATGACTGCGGCACCACTGGTGGGAGGGGGAGGGGGAGAGGGCTTTGTCCATCCACACACTGAATCAGTAACTCTCAGCTTGTTCTTGAGACCTCTGTACTGTTGATTAACACTTCTGTCAACAGCTCCCTGTTCAGCCATCACTCTATTCATCTCGCTATAGAAGTCATACCTTAATGCTTGATTTTTCAACTTCCATATTTTCCTCCGAGGTACATAGGTCCTCTTCTTCACCACCTGCTTCTTAAGCACCATGTCACATATCAGTAATCTGTGTTGCTGCACACACTCTTCACTCCCTGTAACTTTAACATCCTTCACCAACCTCCTACAAGTCATAACCAGGAAATAGTCAATTTGACTAATATTTTCCCTGGACTCATATGTAATCAACCTACTCTCTCTTTTCCTTAAATGCGTGTTGCACCCAATCATGTTCACTGCCTAACCAAATCTGAGTATCCTTTCCACCTCCACATTCCTCATACCATATGTGCATCCCTATGCACTCCATATCCTTCAGCTGCTCCACCCACATGATCATTTATTACTGTTATTATTATTATTAATACCCATACCAATGGTGTACACAATACAGCTATGTTCCTAGATGCTAAACCAAGTGCTGAAATTACAAAAGACATGCACCAAAACCATTAGGATTCTTACACTAAATTTTCCAGACTTCTGGGCACCAAACTGGATGCGAGCTTTCCCCTTGACCAGTGTTGCTGCAATTTGCATGATGACTGCTTCAATAGTGTACGCTGAACTCCAGCCCTGTACAGAGAAAACTTGAAATTAAAAGTTGCATGGCTTCTTCACATTCCCTACTTTACCATTCATATCATCATCATCATCATCATCATCCAGACCTCCTTTCCCACCCAAGGACTGGGTGAGGAGTAGCAATGTCCAGACTCCAGAGAGCACCAACTTGCTCAATCCAAATAGGCCACACTTCCATTCACTCATCATTCAAGCTCCCGGAATCCTGGCTCCACTGGATATGCCAAAAACATTCACCACATTTGGCAGCTTCACACAGCGTATCCGACTGAGTCAATCTGGATGCTGCCATGCTCACAAGGGGTGCCAAAATCACTGATCACGCACTTCTCCTCACAAAATTCATCCAGCCAGCTCGATCTCTTGTCAGTTCCCTAGCCTCACCAACTTCCAAACCTCTCTTCCTCACCCACTCATCCACCATATCTTTCCACCTTCTCCTTGGCCTACCTTGCCTCCTCCCTCCTTCAAATTCGCTCAGGCATACCTTTTTTACCACTCTATTGTTATCCATTCTTTCCACACGACCATACCATCTTAGGACACTCTCTTCAATTCATATCACCAATCAAAAACACTCTCTCATTCCTTTCAAACTTTTCCATGCACACTTCCACATCTGTCCAGAACTCCTCCCACTCTGCTTGCACAATCTTGCATTGGCGCATACACACACACACAATCGTCCACATTTGTAGTCCAACTTTCAGTCTTACCCACACAATCCTTGAACCAACTGATCCATACTCTCTTATATTCTCCTTCCATCTGTTAAAACAATACAAACTCCTTTTGCCCTCTCATTCTCACCTACTCCTGCACATATACCCCATTCATACTCCCATTCTCTCACACTCACCTCTCCATTTAGTTTCAGTCAATCTACATACATCCACTTTCACCCCCACAAGCACCTGGACAATCTCTCTCACTTTCACCTCATCATTTGCACCCCTTACATTCCAGGTCGCCATCCGTATCATGCGCAAAACCTTCCACAATCCTTCTCTGCCTACTTTGTTGTATGCTTTTTCAAGATCCATGAATGCCATAAACACCTTTTGCTCCTTCTCACAAGCCTTCTGCACTATCTGTCTCACTGCAAATATTTGATCCACAAATCCTCTGCCACTCCTAAAGCCACCCTGGTCATCACTCACTAGGACTTCTGATATCTCTCTTAACTTAAGCCACGATAATTCTTATACTCACTTCGCTCACCTTTATTTTTGCTACAGGGGTACAATCACAGCCTTTTTCCACTCTGCTGGCACAGTTTCACTCATCCATGCCTTCTTACATATCTCATCCCTGAGTGGCACTGGCTCAATCCAATTGGATTGCCATAATTACCCACTAAACCACAAGGTGCCAAAATTTGGTTATAAGGTTACCACCCAGCATAGAAAATGGTTTCCTGGTGTACAGGAAACCATTTGACTTCTCACTCAGTGTAGAGTCACCCACAGGCAGAAGGATGGGGAATGGATGATGCAGAGAAAGACAGAAGTGGGAGTGTAAAGTCACCCGTAGGCAGAAGGACGAGGGAAGAATGAAGTGAAGAAAGACAGAAGAGGAAGGAAGGAAAGAAGGAAGGAGAAGAGGAAAGGCCACACACACAAGAGCAGTACTACATTGAGTGAGTGGATGGTGAGTGCCCCCACCTACCACTAAGACGCTACACTTAATCATCTCTGCATACACCTCATCAACCCCAGGTGCTTTCCCATTTTTTAGCAGCTTCATAGTGTTCTTCACCTGTGCAAGTGTCACGTCTCCTGGCACTGTATTCCTTCTCTGCACACCCCTCAAACCATTCATGTTTACAGTGGCTCTGCTCTCTCTATTCCCATTCACCAGGCATTCAAAATATTCTTTCCATCTGATCCTTACTTCATCCCCACATGTTAATAAACCTACATCCTTCACACCTTAACATTTCTTTCCACTTTCACTTCTACCGCACCTCTTTCCTGAATAACTTCCTATTTTCAGAGTAGTTTGCATTCATTTTTCTTCCCAGATCATCATTTACCTTCTCCTTTTTCCTCTTCACTAGTCTCTTTGCATGCTTCTTGCTCTCAATATACAGTACAGTATTCAGTTCTTAATTCAATGGAACCCTTGTCCTGTAACCACTCTAGCCACTTCCTCTTTTCCTCCACTGCTCTCTTAACCTCTTCATCCCACCATGCCATGCCTTTCTTCTTTGTTGTTACTCTTGTCACACCACACATCGCTCTGGCATTTCTAACTAAGCAATCCCTATATGCATTCCACAGGCTGTCCAGATCAATTTCATTCCAATTCACTGATTCTAACTCTTCCCCTGCTTTGGTCCTGTATTCATCTGCCATTTCTTTGATCCTCAGCCTCCCAACTTACAGTCTTTCGCCCTGACTGCTCCTCTCACTCCTCATCCACCTCATTCCTCTCAAATTGATCTTGCATACCACAATCAAGCGATCTGACAGACCTCCACATCGTCCTCTCACGGCCCTCGTATCAGCAACCATTCCCAGCATCGACCTCTCTACGAGCAACTAATCAATCAGGCTCCTTTCAACATAATCCCCGTTCCCTCTGTACCTTGTATATTTATGTGCATTTTTGTTTGAAATACGAGTTACAAATGCACAGCCTCCTTTCCTGACGCATATCCTTCAGTCGCTTCCCATCATCATTTTCTCCTGATTATCCTCAAGATCAGTGCCTACTCTTCCTTTCACATCACCCATTACGATCAATTTATAGCTCCTGGGCATTTCTCCCACTGCTTCATCCAGCTCATCCCAAAATCTGTCTTTCTCTCACTCACTCCTGTCCTCACACAGTGCATATGCTACAATCACCGCCACTTTCACCTTCTCAAACTTGAACTTGACATACATGCACCTCGAGCTGACACATTTGTAATCTCTCGTTCCACTCTGCCATACCTCATTCACCAACAAAGCAATTCCTTCCTTGCATCTTCCTCGTCCATTCATGACTGATCTTACACATTTTACACCCTCCCACTCCTCCACTTCACACCCTTTCATCTTTGTTTCACACAATGCCATCATAGCATATCTCACACCCTTGAACACATTCACCACTTCCACCCTCTTGCTTGCCTCATTCACACCTCTCACATTCCACAAGGCCATGCGAATCTGCCCATTTGTCTGGGGCCCTGGGCAGGTATTGGGCCATCCAAGGCTCTCTGAAATAACTGCCACGATTAAGTGATTTTAGATGGGGAATCTTGGGGGCACTTAACCCAACCCAAAACCTTGGTTATACGGTTACCACCCAGGGTAGTAAATCCTTTCACACCTGACAATCTCCATCAGCTCTTCCTGACACGCTGCACACGCAAAATCAGCATTATCTCGCAGTGTAACTCTAATACCACTACATCTCTTATGCAACCACTTACACAACCACTGCACAAGTTAGAATTACTTCCCACGCCCTTGTGGCACATTGAACATGGTCACTCTTCCTCTTCTTTGACAGTAACCCTAGGAAATATCAGTTTTGTTTTATCTGCATTTACTCTTATGCCCTTGTGCCCCATACCATCTCTCCACTTCCTAAATCTTTCCTCCGCCTACCTTTCATTTTCTGCAATAAACACCATATCATCAGCATACAGCATCTCCAATGGGAGTCCATTTCTGAAGTCACGTGAGAGGGCTTCAAGTACCACGATAAAAAACATGGGACTCATAACTGACCCTTGATGCACACCAACATTCACGGAAAACTCATCACTCAAATATCCATTCACCCTTACCTGGATGCGAGCATCCACATACACGGCCATTACCACCCTAACCTACCACTCCTCAATCCCAAGCTTTCTCACTGCCCACTTCACCACCTCTCTAGGGACTCTGTCAAAGACCTTCTCCAAATCAACAAAAACAAAGTACAGTTCCCTTTTCTTTCCTATATATTTTTCCTGAAGCTGTCGAACAATGAATATGGATGGCATCAGTGGTCCTCCTGCCTGACATAAACCTAAACTGCATCACATCCATATTCAGTTTTTCTCTAATCATGCCTTCTGCAACCCTCTCCATTACCTTCAATATATGATATAAAAGCTTTAACCGCTACAATTTCCTCTTTCCACGGCATCACCCTCCCCTTTGTACACATTGACAATTACACTCTTCAGCCAATCATCTGGGACAACACATTCATATACACTCTTCAGCCAATCATCTGGGACAACACATTCATATACACTCTTCAGCCAATCATCTGGGACAACACATTCATATACAGTATACTGTATTCACATTATCAGGTCAGTGACTAATCTCACTCCTATATCTCCTGAAGCCTTCAGCATATCAGCACTCAACCCAGACACACCTGCTGCCTTCCCCACCTGCATCCTGACTATTGTCTCACTCACAGTAGCAGCATCAATCAAAGGCGAAGGGCCAAACACTGGATCTGCTGGCTCCAAACCTTCCCCATCCCAGTCAAACTCCTCATTCAACAACCAGCTATAATGCTCTCTCCATGCATCTTTGATATCCCCACTATTCACCACTACCCTTCCTTCATTATTCTTCATACACTGATCACCTATAATATCCCGATTATCCCTCTTCACCTGATCTGCCACCTTAAATATCATATTCCTCCTTACCACACAATTTAGGTTATCAAGTAAAAGTCTCAATGACTCAGACATCGCCCTGCATAGTTCTCTTCTAGCCTTACGCCTGGCAGCGAAATATTCCTCCTTGTTACTACCCTTCTTCCATTCCTGGAAAGGCCTTCTTTTCTCCTTAGCTGCAGCTTCTACACCCTCATCCCACCACCAAGTTATTTTATGTCTTGGTGGGCCTCTTGTCCAACCACATACTGCATCAGTGACTCTAAGAGCTTGTTCTTGAGGGCTCTGTATTGTTCATTAACGCCTGTCTATGGCTCCCTGTTCTGCCACCACTCTTCTCATCTCGCTATAGAAAGCATCCCTTACTGTTTGGTTTTCAAGCTTCCATATTTTCCTCCTGGGTACATAAGTCCTCTTTTTCATCACTCATTCTTTAACCCATACAATCCCGCTGTCGGCATGGTGCCAACAGTACAAAACGTCTCAAGTAATCCAGTGACGTGACGGTGCCGACAGCAAATTTGAGCGTTGTAGTTCGTCTCTAACTGCTTCGATCTAGCTAATTTTTTGCTAAAGAGTAGCTTAATGTATTGGCAACATTGTGCACAAGCACTTGTAGCACTGAGTTTGGTTCTGCATGGCTGGGTAACATCAGTGTGCCACTGTCCGTCACAGTGTCAGAATGTCGTGGAAGTCACCCCATTTTTCCGCCTCACTGGGCTGTAGGAGGCGGTTGAAACTGTCACATGGACCCTCCGTCCCTTCATTTAGTGATTCTAAAGAAGAGGAAGACCTGGATGACTCTTCTGGGGAGGAATATAAGCCAGTGGAGAAGGATATTGAGAATGGGGATTCCCCCATTCTCCTCCCCTGTTCTCTCTCATCCCGCCCAGCTCGGTGGGAAAACGTAGCTCATGGCTTGGGAAACTGGGCTAGAAACATGATGGATGGCCATCCTGCACTTATTTCTCCTATAGGGAGTACTTTTTTTTGCTTCTCCTTGATTTATATGTCCTTTTCGACTGTTTTATGCAATAAAAAATTTTTTCTGTTTTTGGTCTGGGATTGGGTGGGTATAAAATTGCAAAAATGCCTGGTATGGTACGGGTTAAATACCATGTCACATATCAATAATTTGTGTTGCTGCACTCCTCACTTCCTATAACTCTGACATCCCTCACTAACCTCCTATCAACCCTCCTGACCAGAATATAATCTATTCAATTGCTATTTCCCCCAGACTCGTATATAATCAACCCTCTTTTCCTAAAATGAGTGTTGCACACAATCATGTTCATTGCCTCCCCAAACTCAAGTATTCTTTCCCCTTCCTCATTTCTTATACCATATGCACATCCCCCATGTACTTCATATCCTTGAGCTGCTTCACCTACATGACCATTTAAATCCTCTCCCAAAATCACTATCTCATTATCCCTCATATCACCGACAACATGCATTAAGTCATCACAAAATCTATCCTTCTCTACCTCATCCAAGCCTGCCTGTGAAGCATATGCTGATATAATTGCAAACATCACTCCACCAAAGCCTATCACTTACTCTTATAACATTCATAACATAATCCACCCATTCCTCCGCAACCAACACACCCAATACCCCCTATCCGTCTGTTCCCCCCGTCAAAACAACTTATAGTAGCCATCCTCCCCAACAATCTTTCTGGCTGATCCACCCCTGCACCAGACTTCCTGCAAACATGCCATATCCACCCACCTCCTACTGAATGCCTCAACGACTTCCCCCGCTCTACCCCTTAAACTTCCTACATTCCATGAACCCACTCTCATCCCCCTGTGTGATTAAATGTCCTCAGGCTAGCTCTGAAGTTTATTCTTGTACTTGGTCATACTAATAATCAAGCGGGAGAGACATACCACTGGCCCCACCCACTGAACAGTCCCATGTCCAGGCAATGGATCTGGGTTCCCTAGCCTACCAGCCTTGGCTGTGGTAGTGGCCTCAGGGCACCCTGGCAGGACTGCTACAGGGACACCCTCCAAGCGCGCCTTGGCACTGTAACTGCCCCGCCATTATGTATCCCCTGATAAGGATGCCTCCTGGGGCGCTACTCCCAGGTTCGGGCCCCTCTCTACTTGGTGGAAGCGGCAGCCTGGGAACGGCAATGCCCTGTACCCACTAGCACAAGTTCGTGCCCCATCACGTCCCGGATCCGCGATCTATGCTGATGGAAACCCTGTCACGCCTTCCCCAAAAAGTCCGACACCAGGCAGTGGGGACAAAGTTTTCTGGCCACATACCCTTGCTGGCATCAACCTCTGTAACATAGTCAGGTATGTTGTGTGATATGTAAAGCACATTTGGTGTAATGCATAAGACAGCTAGAGGAAATGTTTGGGAGAGTATGCTGGTCTACTCTCCATGTTAGTGTCACACTGAAAAGGTCAGCAAAGGGGGATGGTTAGGTAGTCAGTGAAACAGGAGCTCCAGCTCTCCCTATCACAAGCATTCTTATTCCTCTCAGGAGTAACACCCTTTTTGGCCGGTGATACAGCCTCCTCCCTATTTAACGTGAGCTAATGCCAGGCAATTTTGCCAACAACTGACAAACCTCATAAAGGCTAAGGGTTAAAATCCAATCATATCAATATTCAACAAGCATATCAAATGACAGCAGCTAATTCACTGCTTTCACAGTGATACAGACTGGAAACAGTATCTTCAAAACAACATAAGATGAAACTGGTATAGTAAATAACTTGCTAGGTTCTGGTTCCCTGCATCAATTGTGTGTGGGTACACTTTTAATAATCATACAATTATTACTGACAGTAGGCTACTCTCAACCTGTGTAAACAAAGTAATTTAATTAAAGCTGAAAACAGGCTGCCACCCTTCTGCATACTTCATCCATTCATCCCCTCCCCCCCGCAACCATACATTCTCTCATATTTATATATCTTACCTAACCACTTTCTCAACAGTACAATCCCTACTTCCTCCCTCTTTAAACCCACTCATATATACCCTTTTCATAAACCCATTCAGTGCTGTACATGGATGCCTTCACATAGTGACACCAACATAACTGGTCTGCTCTGCTGCCTGGTTATATAACTGTCCTACAACTCCTTCCTTATCCCTATCCCCAGAAAAAGAGATGGTGGACTGGACTGGAGGACAAGGGCAATTTCAGCTGGTGACCAATGGGTTCTTGTTATAACAGGTCTATGGCCAAAAAAAATAACTAACATACTCACATCCATTCAAGTAATGTCTATGCACATTCATATTACCTCTCTCATCACTCAAGTCACTATCTTATTTCACATCTTTCAAGAATCTATGCAACCCATATATAGCAAAAGTCCTACAATCTGACCACCAATAATCTGAAAATCCCAAAACTCAGAATTCTGGGGGGGGCAAAATTTTTGAATTTTTCTGGGCTTTATCTAAGGATTTATCTGGATTGGATTTGCTCCTGGACTTGAATGTACCTGCCTACAACTATTCATCTACAGTTCTATGCATTTCCAGTAAGTTAAACAATAACCCATACCATTTTAGGTGTAATGATCATGTACGTATTTCTAATGTTTTCAGAGGTCTCTCCCAATAGTCCGAAAAAAAAAAATTCTGAAATCCCCTCGGTCTCCTGCCATTCGGGTTACAGGATTTTACTGTATATTACTAAACTGTAACCCATGCTAAAGAATTAGGGCACTAACACATCTTCCTGCAGGCATGTATTTTCAAAGTTAATGCCTGTCAGTCAAACTGCTACGAAGTACTAACCTGTTTAGTAAGAAGCTCCATACAAATTGCACCTCCAACCAGGACATAGCCTCCACTAATGACCGGATGAACCACTCGTACAAATGGCGGCTCAAACGGATATAGTTCCTGAGGAGTAATAATACTTATTACAACTCTTTATTCATGTATAGAATAAAATACTGCATACTATGACCAAAACATAAACTGTATAACATACACAGTATGAAAATTTCAAAAAAATACATTATTAAACCTATATTGGTGGCACATGGAGGCAATCATCATCCACTCACTCAATGTACTACTGCCTCTCTCTCTCTCTCTCTCTCTCCCCATGTAACTACAATGAGTGACCAGCCAAATGGTATCCTATACACCAGAAAATCAATTATTTACATGGAGTGGTAACCATATACAGTTACAGAAAAAAACCAAATTTAGAGTGGTTAAATTTTGTCTGCGGCCACCCTTTGCGGGATTAGGGCGTCGGGCTATAGATAGATAGATAGATAGAAATTTCAACAGCCTGATTTTTAGCTGCATATCAAGTTCCTACCAGAGAGCAATTTTCTAGCACAAACTGATTTAATACGTGTAGTGGGTGGTATGCGGGATGATGAGATAGTGATTTTGGGAGGGGACTTAAATGGTCATGTAGGTGAAGCAGCACAAGGTTATGAAGGAGTGCATGGGGGATGTGCGTATGGTCTAAGGAATGCAGAAGGGGAAAGGATACTCGAGTTTGGGGAGGCAACGGACATGATTGTGTGCAACACATATTTTAGGAAAAGAGACAGTAGGTTAATTACATATGAGTCTGGGGGAAACAGCAGTCAGATAGATTATTTTCTGGTTAGGAGGGCCGATAGGAGGTTAGTAAGGGATGTTAAAGTTATACGAAGCGAGGAGCGCGTGCAGCAGCACAAACTACTGATTTGTGATATGGTGCTTAGAGAACATGTGATGAAAAAGAGGACTTATGTACCTAGAAGGAAAATATGGAAGCTGAAAAACCAAGTAGTAACGGATGCCTTCTATAGCGAGTCGAGGAGAGTGGTGGCTGAACAGGGAGCTGTAGACAGAGGTGTTAATGAACAGTACAAAGCCATCAAGAACAATTTCTTGAGAGTTACTGATTTAACAAGCGGTTGGACAAGAGGACCACCAAGACATAAAGTAACTTGGTGGTGGGATGAGGGTGTAGAAGCTGCAGTTACGGAGAAAAGAAGGCTTTTCCGGGAATGGAAGATGGGTGATAGCAAAGAGGAATATCTGGTTGCCAAGCGTAGGGCTAGAAGAGTTGTATACAGGGCAAAGTCTGAGTCAGAGAGACTATTACTTGATAACGTAAATCATGGGGAAAGGAAAAATATGATATTTAGGGTGGCAGGTCAAGTGAAGAGGGATAATCGGGATATTATAGGTGAGCAGTGTATGAAGAATGATGAAGGAAGGGTAGTGGTGAACAGTGAGGATATTAAAGATGCATGGAAAGAGCATTATAACCGGTTGTTGAATGAGTTTGACTGGGACAGGGAAGGCTTGGAGCCAGCTACTGTGAGTGAAGCAATAGGCAGGATGAGGGTGGGGAAGGCAGCAGGTGTGTCTGGGTTGACTGCCGAAATGTTGAAGGCCTCAGGCGATATAGGGGTGAGTTTAGTCACTGACCTGATAAATAGGATTATTTATGAGTGTGTTGTCCCAGATGATTGGCTGAAGAGTGTAATTGTAAATGTGTATAAAGGAAAGGGTGATGCCCTGGAAAGAGGAAATTATAGAGGTATAAAGCTTTTAGATCAGATAATGAAGGTAATGGAGAGAGTTTTAGAAGGTATGATTAGAGAAAGAGTGAATACTGATGAGATGCAGTTTGGGTTTAAGCCAGGTAGGGGGGCAACTGATGCTATATTCATTGTTCATCAGCTTCAGGAAAAATATATTGGTAGGAGAAGGGATCTTTATTTTGTTTTTGTTGATTTGGAAAAGGCCTTTGACAAAGTCCCTAGAGAGGTGGTGAAGTGGGCAATGAGAAAGCTTGGCTTGGAGGAGTGGCTGGTTAGGGTGGTTATGGCTATGTATGTGGGTGCTCACACCCAGGTAAGAATGAATGGAGATTTGAGTGATGAGTTTTCCGTGAATGTCGGTGTGCATCAGGGGTCAGTCTTGAGTCCCATGTTGTTTATCATGGTACATGAAGCCCCTTTCATGTGACTTTAGAAACAGACTCCCGTGGGTGTTGTTGTATGCTGATAATTTGGTGTTGATTGCAGAGAACGAAAGGGAGGCGGAGGAAAGGTTTAGGAAGTGGAGAGATGGTATGGGGCAAAAGGGTTTAAGGTTAAATGCAGATAAAACAAAAGTGATGATATCTAAGGTTGGTGGCGGTACTGTCAAAGACAAGGGAGAGTGGCCATGTGCAGTTTGCCACAAGGGCGTGGGAAGTCATTCCATCTTGTGCGGTGTGTGTGATAAATGGGTGCATATGAGATGTAGTGGTATCAGAGGTAGACTGCGAGATAATGCTGATTTTATGTGTACAGCGTGTCGGGGTGAGCAGGTGGAGATTGTCAGACGTGAAAGGATTGAACTTGCTGGTGAACCTCTTGAGTGTGTGGAAGAGTTTTGTTATTTGGGAGACATGTTGTGTGCTGGAGGTGGGGCTGGAGTTAGCTCTGTGGCAAGGTGAGAAGTGGTTGGAAGAAGTTCAGGGAGCTCCTGCCTCTCCTGACATTGAGAGGACTCTCCCTACGTGCTAAGGGGTCTTTGTATGCAGCATGTGTTAGGAGTGTAATGCTGTATGGTAGTGAGACCTGGGCAGTGAAGGAGGAAGATATTTGCCAGGTCAGACATACAGAAATGACAATGATTAGGTGGATGTGCAGTGCGTCCAAGGCCTGGAGGGGCTAGGTTTACGATGGAAGAGTTGAGAGGTAGGATGGGACTGGAGTGTATTGGTGTTGTGATGAGGAGAGGTAGATTGAGATGGTTTGGACATGTGGAGAGGATGGGGGATGATAATTGGGTGAGGAAGGTGAGAAGTGTTAATATTGGGGGTGGGGTTATGAGGGGTAGACTGAGAAAGACATGGGATGAGGTCATTAAGTGTGACCTCAGGGTTAAGGGACTGAACAGGGAGGCTGCAATGGATCATGCAGCGTGGAGAGCCGCCATTAGGTGACCAAGGCCGACACATGCAAGCATGTTGGAGCCTTTAACCCCTTGACCGCGGGGCGTCACTTTCGTGACGCTTGGGAGCAAGGGATCATACCGCGGGGCGTCGCTTTTGTGATTCTGTGTTATTTTGAATTCACCCGGGCTTCCAAGTGGGGGCTTGTATCATCTATCGGTACTGCCAATGTCCAACACTAGTCAGCACTCCTAATCTCATCTGTACTCCCATCCATTGTTGACAATTTAGCCATTTCTCCCCGTTCTTGACTCCCCTCCCTACCCCCCCTCCATTACCCTATCCTCTCGCCTGCCCGGCCGTGCTACGCTAAGTAAATCTTCCCTGGAATTTTTCACTGATTTCATCCATTGAAATAAGCCCTATGTCCTATTCTTATACCAAATAATATATACAAGAAAGAAATAAGGTAAGTGAGAGTGCCATACACCTGGAATTGGCTAATTATCACCTGACAACACCTCACGTGCACTCGTTCGCTAATTTTCGCTGTTTTTTTCCCTTGAAATATGCCCTATAATCTATTTTCGTAATAAATATACATGTAAGGAGGGAAGGGAGAACCCTAAGTGATGTTTACATTCACCTGGAACTACCTAATTTATAATGTATTGTCTAGATTTCCTGCCAATCATATCAGTGCTAGACAAAGCTGTTTCAAGATATAACATTGGTAGCTCTGATTATATATCTCCTAAGTAGGCCTCTAATCTATTTTCGTAATAAATATACCTGTAAGGAGGGAAGGGAGAACCCTAAATGATATTTACATTCACCTGGAACTACCAAATTTATAATGTATTGTCTAGATTTCCTGCCAATCATATCAGTGCTAGACTTAGCTGTTTCAAGAAGTAATATTGGTAACTCTGAATAACCCCTAAAGCAGGCCTCTAGGCTAGCTGGTCTGGCAACTGCGTTATCAGTGTAGTCTCATCTACCGAAGTGAGAGGACGTATGTTTCATCTTGCTGACTTCAAGGCCTTTTTTCACCCCCATGCAAATGGCTCTGTGACCTTTACCCCCTACTAAACCTCGTGTGGAAAGAGGTAAAAGGCTGACAATTGATAAAAGAGTGACTACGATCTTTCTATTGAGTAAAACAGTGCAAGTGGAATTGTAAATAATGTGTAAATAATGTGTAAACAGCAAGTGAAAGTAATGAATGTAAATATACGTGAACAATGGAAAATAGTTTTATAAGTTATTTCAAGTGACAGTGCACAACACTGTAAATAAAATAGAAATGTAAATAACGTAAATAAAATAGAGAACGTAAATAGAAATGTAAATGAGTAGTATTATAAGAATACGAGTATATACCCTAGGAGTAATGAAAGTGAAAGTTTCACTCTAGCATGTCTGAATGCTATGAGTTATGAGAGTGAAGATGAAAGTGACATTCACTCTCAATGCCAGTATACAGGACGAGAAAGTGAATGCTACGTATTTTACTGAAAGAAATTGAATCCCTACAGTGACAATAAACTAATACTACAGAAGGAAACTTATGGATAAAGACTGTAGATATATATAAGTGTTATATAGTAATAGAAATATAAAGTGTGAGGGGTTTTATGAATAATAAATGACAGACTACCATGAGCGAACTAGTGCCAGTGCGACGATCAGACGCGCTCGTAATTTCCATTGCTTTCACAGTGTTTTTTTTTTTGAGTATGGATCCCAAACTACTTGAAAATTGTAGAATAGTGTTTATAGTGTTTGTATCTGGCTGTGGTAATCATATTACGGGTTGTTGGGAAGTGTAAAGTGGAGACTTTGTTACCCTACTTCAGAGGTCTCCACAAGTCCTACGGTAACCGACGAAGGCTCAACAATCATTCCAGGAGAAAGCTGAAGGTATGTGCCATAAGCATATGTAATTTTATTATTCTAGGACTAATAACTGATTTTTGGCAAATATTTTTTGAGAGTCTGTCGGAGCCCAAATAACCCCGCGGCACACGCAAGTAATTGGTAAACAAGCCCGCGGTGTAGGGGTTAAAAATGAAAACGAAAAATGAAAACTAAACTTGCGATTTTCAATGGGTCAAAGCCATTGTCCATTTCTCTTTTTTACTGTCAAGACCACAAGTTTAGATGATATATTCACATCCTAGTTATGGCGAGTGTAAACGTTTCTGACTGTAGGGGTAAAGTAAACCAACTCTGCTATTTCTTTATACAGTACTGGTATGTTAAAACTTTGCTTGGTTCATTTTCATGCTCAAAGGAAGGCGTAAGCTGTGGTTACTGTGATATTTTTAAGCAATATCAATTGGAAGGGCAACAGCAAGAGTACGAAATTCTTTCAAAGGTCATGGGAAGACTCATTTTGTCCAAGCAAGAAAAAACAAGCGAATGTCACCAAGGAAGTTGAGAGATGATTGACACAAGAATGAGTACAACAATAAAAAAGTGGCTATACAAGACAAACATCAACAAGGGTATTTCTATTCTGGCCATGTATTTAGAAAACAATGATAATAATCCATCCATCCATCATCCAATCCTACGTTGCCCCATGAGAAGCGTAGGAGCCCAGAGCTAGGCAACTTGAACCTGACATTTAAGATGAGAGTGAAACAATAGTAATAATAATAAAGTAAAAACTAGGGAGCGTTTGTGGACTCTCAAGCAGCTCACTAGGGGAGGGAGGAAGAGTTTAAAATAAACTGGTCAGAAAGCTTAATTTGGCTGATACGCCATGAGACTTAGCTATTACGCGGCCAACCCCAATATCCTCATCAGCTGAGTTGTGTTTCTTAAGTTGCTGACAAGCAAGATACTGATGTAAGGAAGTCTGTGATCTTAAGCAACCAGCAGGGTTGGATGCAAACAAAAGTTTGGTCAAACAAATTCTAGTTATGACAGCCCCTGTACCAATATCGTGTTTACTACCCCTGTGCTTTTAAAATTATCTGTGTACTTTATCCTAATAATACTGTGTAATAATTAAGGACAAAAATTAGCATTGCAGTTTGTGTAACTGACAGCTGCATTCTTAAAAATGATCCCTTCTCTAAAGTTTCCCTTCCCATCAAAGGAGTTTTGATTTCCATCGGTAGCCAAACAGATTCCCTTGGAAAGGAAGGGATACTGCTCAGGATGGTAACCCTGTTAACCAACTGTCAAACGACCCATCTTACTAATATTTGGTAAGGTGGAGTGTTAGATTTATAAACTAATACAGAAGGGCCTCCATTTATGTGACAATTTGGTGGACAAACAAGCACGCATAAATGGAAAACGCATAAATGGAACCACAGGCCTTATGGGAAAAATGGAGTTTAGTGGACAGATGATCCCCACTTCAGGGGTTAGATTTATGATTACCTATTATATTCACACTCACATGGACATTAATACCTTCATTATAAAGAATAATGATACTTATTCAAACTATCTATCTATCTATCTATCTACTGCCAGACGCCTCAATCCCGTTTGGGGTAGCCACAAACAAACTGCCTCCACGTCGCCCTGTCCCCTGCCATTTCACTGCCCTGTTCCCAACTCACACCCCCCTCTCTCATATACCTCTCCATCCCATCCCTCCATCTTATCCTCGGCCTCCCCCTCCCTCTTCCCCCCTCCACCTCACTCACATACACTCTCTTCGTCAGTCTCTCACCCTCCATCCTCTCCACATGGCCAAACCACCTCCGCGTGTTCCTCATAACGCTTCCTATCACATCCACATCCACACCACAACGCTCCTTTATATCCTCATTCGTCAGCCTGTCTCTCTATGTGACTCCACAGGCTCCTCTTAAATAACTCATTTCCACTGCTCTCACTCTTGACTTGTGTCCTTCCAACAATGTCCAAGCTTCACTTCCATACGTCAGAGTTGGTATCACAATACTGAGGTACAATAATAAACAAAGAACAATGTACAAATGGTTCTTTACCGTAATTCTACCAAGTTACAGGGGAGGGTGGGATTCGGTTGCTGTAGGCGAGGTTACAGCTCATCCTCTTCTTTACTAGTGCTGTCATGAGCCATAGGCCTTGATGCTTTTCAAAATTTCCACCTTGTTCTTCCAAAATGCTCTCACTGATGATTCACACAACCCCATAGCTTTAATGATGGCTGTATTACCCTCTCCTTTCTCTTTTCTCTCGATAACTTCTCTGTTCATCTGTAGAATGATACTCTTACGTTTCCCTCTTTGACTTAGCAGCATAATAGCAGCCAAATGATATACAACTAAGACTGTGCGAAAATATGCGAAATTGTGCAACTGGCAAACAATCACGAGGTCAATGAAGGGCAAGCCAGGAGTAGACTGAGCACTGTGTTTAAATGGCAGGAGCAACGAAATACCACCCAACTCTGAAACTGACTCACAAGCAGCGCAGTAGCTATGCACAGCCAGCTGGTGGCAACTCCACTCATCCACTAGTGATGGGCAATACTAACTTTTTCCGGTAATCGTTTACTTCGATTACTTTTGTGGTCAGTAATCAATTAATAATTGATTATTTTCAATTACTTTTTCCTTAAAACAGATATTGCATGAACATATTGGCAGAGAATAAAGTATAAAATTTTATGATCTTCGGTGAACTCTCTCTCTCTCTCTCTCTCTCTCTCTCTCTCTCTCAGCCTGGCACCAGCCAGGTCACCACAGCCTCACATAAAATGATGGAATGTATGCATAATTTCACCCAATTTAGGCCAGTATGTGTAGCGAGCCGCATAAAATGAGTTAATTTCGCATAAACTGATAATTGTTGAATGAATATTTTGCCGCTCACATAAATGGAGAAACACAAAAACTGAACACGCATAAATGGGGGCCTTACTGTGCATCAAAGCACACACATCTCATGCTGGATAATGAAAGCACAACACACTTGAGATGTGCAAGGTCGCCACCACATCCATTCTGTTGGTTTGTATTCAGCTATAAATGCCATTCTGGCCAACACCACAGTGGTGTTCACTCCCCAAGACAATATTTTGATAATAAATTATATTCGAGGAATATTACTATCTTTTAATATTTTTATTCATAAGTATAAGAATCACTTGTTAACGTCAGTCTCGTGTACTCGCATGGCAGTGCTCACTTGGTTTTTTTCCAGTTGGAAGACATGAGCCGAACCACTCATGTGACCTTTATGGCAGATTTTCCTTTACTAGGTACATTAAAAAGCAAAATGTTTCTTGAAAAAAAAATCCTTATGTGACCTTGGCCATAATGTATAAGACTTGTCAGTGTCAGATTATATAAGACTGGATGAATATCGGAGGTAGTACTATATGTCATCTGCTCTGTTCATGGCTGGCTAAACATCTCAGCCGACATGGGTAACACTTCTAAAGAGATACAGACCACTTAAAAATCAGTACATCATGATAAATCGCATTTAAAAAATTATACAGTACCTTTGATGAACATTTTAAATATATTTAAGACAATAAACTACAAATGAATGCACAAAAATTCCGATAAGATTTTTTAAGAGACCGGTCGAATGATACCATCAAGTTCGAATAATTTCGGCTGCTCGAAGGGATGACCTTGTCCTTCGAGCTGCTAAGAATGAGAAGGATTTTTTAAAAGTACCATTTCAACAATGGATGCCCTTCCCATGCATCTAAAAGTTTTAAAAACACGGGCGTGAGTGTGACATTATCATGCATCTGACCGCGATCACTGCTGTAAGTCTTTCGTGTTCTCTGAGACACGGCTGTCTGAATATCTTTTCTGAATAACCTCCCGAAATTTCAAATGTTCATACAGCAAGTAAAATACTATTTTTGGGGGTGAGAAAAAAAAAATAAAAATTTGTTCTCTGAGGAGAGTGGTGGCTGAACACCGAGCCATAGACAGAGACGTTAATGAACAGTATAAAACCCTCAAGAACAAACTCTTGAGAGTTACTGATGTAATATGTGGTTGGACAAGAGGCCCACCAAGACATAAAGTAACTTGGTGGTGGGATGAGGGTGTAGAAGCTGCAGTTAAGGAGAAAAGAAGGCTTTCCCAGGAATGGAAGAAGGGTGATAACATGGAGGAATACTTGGCTGCCAAGCGTAGGGCTAGAAGAGAGGTATACAGAGTGAAGTCTGAGTCACAGAGACTTTTCCTTGATAACCTAAGTCATGGTGAAAGGAAAAATATGATATTTAAGGTGGCAAATCAGATGAAGAGGGATAATCGGGATATTATAGGTGAATAGTGTGTGAAGAATGATGAAGGAAAGGTAGTGGTGAATAGTGGGGATATTAAAGATGCATGGAGACAGCAGTATAGCTGGTTGTTTAATGAGGAGTTTGACTGGGCCAAGGAAGGTCTGGAGCCAGTAGATCCAGTGTTTGCCCCTTGGCCTTTGATTGATGCTGCTACCGTCAGTGAGACAATAGTCAGGATGCAGGTGAGGAAGGCAGCAGGTGTGTCTGGGTTGACTGCCAAAATGTTGAAGGCCTCAGGAGATATAGGGGTGAGGTTAGTCACCGACCTGATAAATATGATTATATATGAGTGTGTTGTCCCAGATGAATGGTTGAAGAGTGTAATTGTAAATGTGTACAAAGGTAAGGGTGATGCCCTGGAAAGAGGAAATTATAGAGGTATAATGCTTTAGATCAGATAATGAAGGTAATGGAGAAAGTTCCAGAAGGTATGATTAGAAAAAGAGTGAATATTGATGTTGCAGTTTGGGTATATGCCAAGCAGGGGGACAGTTTGGGTATATGCCAAGCAGGGGGACCACTGATGCCATATTCATTGTTCAACAGCTTTAAGAAAAATATATAGGAAAGAAAAGGGAAATGTACTTTCTTTTTTTGTTGTTGTTGATTTGAAAAAGGTCCTTGACAGAGTCCCTAGAGAGGTGGTGAAGTAGGCAATGAGAATGCTTGGCTTGGAGGAGTGGCTGGTTAGGATGGTTATGGCCATGTATGTGGGTGCTCACACACAGGTAAGAGTGAATGGTGATTTGAGTGATGAGTTTCCTGTGAATGTTGGTGTGCATCAGGGGTCAGTTTTGAGTCCCATGTTGTTTAGCATGGTACTTGAAGCCCTTTCACATGATTTTAGAAACGGACTCCAGTGGGAGATGTTGTATGCCGATGAATTGGTGTTGACTGCAGAGATTGAAAGGGAGGCGGAAGAGAGATTTAGCAAATGGAGAGATGGTATGGGGCACAAGGGCTTAAGGGTAAATGCAGATAATGCAAAAGTGATTATTTCTAGGGTTGGTGCCGGTACTGTCAAAGACGAGGGAGAGTGGCCATGTTCAGTTTGCCCCATGGGAGTGGGAAGTAATTCTATCTTGTGCAGTGTTTGTGATAAATGGGTGCACAAGAGATGTAGTGAAATCAAACGTAGACTGTGAGATAATGCTGATGTTATGTGTGCGGCGTGTCGGGAGGAGCAGGTGGAGATTGTCAGGCGTGAAAGGATTGAACTTGCTGGGGAGTCTCTTGAGTATGTGGAAGAGTTTTGTTATTTGGGAATGTTGTGTGCTGGAGGTGACTAAGGTGAGAAGTGGTTGGAGAAAGTTCAGGGAACTCTTGCTTCTCCCGACATTGAGAGGACTCTCCCTACGTGCTAAGGGGTCTTTGTATGCAGCATCTGTTAGGAATGTGATGTTGTATGGTAGTGAGGCCTGGGCAGTAAAGGAAGAGGATATTCGGAGGCTCAAATGTACAGAATTGACAATGATTAGGTGGATGTGTAGTGCGTCCCTGTGTGCAAGGCCTGGGGGGGCTGGGTTTATGATGGAAGAGTTGAGAGGCAGGATGGGGATGGAGTGTATTGGTGTTGTGATGAGGAGAGGTAGATTGAGATGGTTTGGGCATGTGGAGGGGATGGGGGATGATAATTGGGTGCAGAAGGTGAGAAGCGTTAATATTGGGGGTGGGGTTGCGACAGGTAGACCGAGAAAGATGTGGGAGGAAGTCATTACGTGTGGCCTCAGGGTTGAGGGACTGAACAAGGAGGCTGCCATAGTTCGCGCAGCAAGGAAACCCACCATTAGGTGACCAAGGACGATGCAAGGAAGCATGTTGGAGCCTTCAAAAACAAAAACAAAAAACAAAAACGATGAAAACGTCACCAATCACTCTTAGCACAACCTTTACCCCTCCTCATCACAACACCAATACACCCAGTCCCATCCTTCCTCTCAACTCTTCTTCTGCAAACCTAACCCTCCCAGGCCTCACATTCAAGGACACATTAGACATGCACCTATACTCTCATTTCTGTAAGTCTGAGCCTATGAATATCCTCTTCTTAACTAACTAGATTTTACTACCATACAGCATTACAATCCCACCATACGCTGAATACAAAGATCCCTCAGCATGGAGGAAGAGCCCTCTCAATGTCAGGTCAACTAACAGCTCCCTGAACTTCTTTCAACCACTCCTCACTTTAACCACAGAGCTAGCTCTAGCCCCATATCCAGCATACATGTAACCCAAGTAACAAAACTCTTCCACATATTCAAGAGACTCACAAACAATCAACACTGTCATGCCTGACCATCTCCACATGCTCTCCCTGACACATCGCACATGTGAAATCAGCATTACCTCGCAGTCTACCTCTAATACTATCTATCTATCTAACTATCTATTGCCAGACGCCTCAATCCCGTTTGGGCTGGCCACAAACAAATCGCCTCCAAGTCGCCCTGTCCCCCGCCATTTCACTGCCCTGCTCCCAACTCACACCCCCCTTTCTCATATACCTCTCCACCCCATCCCTCCATCTCATCCTCGGCCTCCCCCTCCCTCTTCCCCCCTCCACCTCACTCACATACACTCTCTTCATCAGTCTTTCACCCTCCATCCTCTCCACATGGCCAAACCACCTCAGTGTGTTCCTTATAATGCTTCCTATCACATCCACATCCACACCACAACGCTCCTTTATATCCTCATTCGTCAGCCTGTCTCTCCATGTGACTCCACAGGCTCCTCTTAAATAACTCATTTCCACTGCTCTCACTCTTGACTTGTGTCCTTCCAACATCATCCAAGCTTCACTTCCGTACGTTAGAGTTGGTATCACAATACTGTCATGTACTGTAGTAACTTTTTCACTTCCATGCTCACTTCCCTGTTTCTTATCACTGCTTTCAAAGAACCAGCAACCTTCCTTCCCTGTTGTACCCTTTCAAGCACTTCACCCTCCAAACCTCCATCCTTACTCATTACACTACCCAAGTACTTAAACGTACTCACATTTTCCAATTCCTCACCATCCAACCTCGCTGTACATTCACTGACTTCACCTCTCTCAAAGACCATCACTTTACCCTTCCCTACATTCACCTTTAGATTCCGTTTCTTACACACTCTCCCAAACTCATCCACCAAGCCTTGCAGCTCCCCTTCGTCTTCAATCAACAACACAGTATCATCTGCAAACAACAGTACAGGGAGTTTCCAAACACTATCCTCTCTCACCAGGGCCACTCCAACATCCACTACCCTACCTGTTACCCGTTTTATTACTCCATCCATGTACAGATTGAACAACCATGGAGACATGACACATCCCTGTTTCAACCCAACTTTCAAAGAGAAAAATTCACTTAGTTCACCATCCACACGCACTGCAGCCTTCGCACCATCGTACATACTCTTCACAGCATTCAACAACTTCCCATCTATTCCATATATTCTTAACACTTTCCACAATCCTTGTCTATCCACCCTGTCATATGCTTTCTCTAAATCCATGAAAGCCGCATACAACTTCTTTCCCTTCTCTAGAAACTTTTCCACTAAAGATCTAAGAATGAATATCTGATCTACACAACCTCTTCCCTTCCTAAAGCCTCCCTGTTCTTCTCCAACTAATTTCTCTGTTCTTTCTCTAACTCTGTCAATAAGTATCCTACCATACACTTTTCCTATTATAATAAGAAGACAAATGCCCCTATGATTACCACACACTTCGTTTACCCTTTTTCCTTTGTACAAGGGAATAATTATACCTGACTTCCAATCCTCCGGGACTCTACCTTCCTCCCAGGCCAATCTGCACATCTTCCACATCCATTCTACTACTATCTCTCCCCCATGCTTCAGCATTTCACCACACACTCCATCAATTCCTGGGGCTTTCCCCAATTTAACTTTCTTCATTGCTTCCACAACTTCTATCCTACTGATTTCTTCCTGTCTTCTCACCTCCCTCCTTCTCCCAGCCATTCCCCAGCCACTTATACTCGCATTACTTCCATCCTCTATGTTCAACAATTCCTTAAAGTGTTCTCTCCGTCTGCTCACTTTTTCTCCCTTCTTCACTAGTAATCTACCATTTTTATCTTTCACTCCCCTGCTAACTTCACTTCCACCCTGTCTTACTCTTTTCACCTCTTTCCAGAACATTTTCTTACAGTCCCTCCACTTTACACTCAAATACCTTCCAAATTCCTCATCCACTCTCTTCTTACTCTCTTACTAATCTTTTCACCTCTCTCTTTCTTTCTACATATAACTCTCTCTTCCGCCTCTCAACTTCTTCCACGCCCCTATTTCTCATCCATTCATTGTATGCTTTCTTCTTTTGTGCCACAGCCTGTTTCACCTCTTCAGTCCACCACGCTGTTCCTTGCACCCCCCTCAGTCTTCTCTTCCTTCCACACTCCACATCACATGCTGCACATATTTCTTCTGTAAATATCCTACACACACCTTCCACGTCTCCCATCTGCTCCAATTCATATTTACCCAATCGTTCCTCCACTTCTCTCTTATACTCTGCCTTTTTCTCATCCTCTTGTAACCTTTCCACTCTCCTTGCAACTACTCCTTCCTCTCGTCTTTCCCTTCTTCTTACTTGAATTCTAATTCTGGCCACCACCAAGTAGTGGTCAGAAAGTCCACTCCCCCAGCCTCTATAAACTCTTGCGTCCATTACACATCTTCACATCCTTTCATCCACACACACATAATCAATCATTGCCTTCCTTTCATTCAGTCCATCACCCACCCTTCTCATCACTCGCCATGTATACCCAGGGCCGGTCCTTGCTATACGCTCACTACGCTCAGTGCGTAGGGCCTCCGATCACTGGTGGGGCCTCCCATCCTCAGGATGTGCTTTAAAAAGGTAAAGAAATAAATCGATAAAAAAAGTCGAGAATGGTGCTTATATCGATTAATTGGTTCCACGTGCATGAACGTTGTACAAAACAATAATAACTGAATAACTGCAGGCAAAAATTATATTAGTCATTTAGAGTAAGAAAAATTGTGGCAGTTAGGAATTTGTTTAGTGGGATTTAACATTATATTCTGATGGCAATGCTGAGTGCTGCATGTGCTGCACTGCGGATCAGTCGAGTCGCTGACAGTGTTGCCACACGATACGATAATTATCGTATCGATACGATAATTATCGTATGTTTACGATAATATTGCCTCTGGAACGATGTAGAGTATGATACCATTTCCTATTATCGTACGTTTTGTACTAAAATTTTGGGTTGAAAGCTAGCATAGCAGTAAATTTTGTGGCCGCACATTCTAATGCGGAATGTGAAAGAGTATTGAGCAAAATTAATGTTCTTAAAACCAAGCTAAGAAATAGGCTACAAACCAAAATTGTCAACGGAGGTCTTCTTTCATCAGAATGCCTAGAAAATTCACGAGGGTAATTTGTCAGATTTACTCACTCTAAAGATATTCTTGCAAGCACAGCTAATCATGCACAGTTGTTCCACAGTTTGACAGATGAGGATCTTAAGAGCTAATGTAATGGTGATCACTGAAAATACTTTTTTTTATATGGTCTTACCGAGTTATTATCTGCAAGAGTAAGCACATTTCTATTAATTATCTATTTAAGTTCTAGGGACTGCATTTTGCTGCTATACTCCATTTCACCAAGTCTGGCACCATCAGTGATGTCCTCAACACCCATAGCATTGATAAAAGCTCTTCAGCACTGGATATACCTTTTGTATTGCCTTTATATAGGTCTCAAGGTAATATAATAGAGGGTCACCTAGTGCAGTGGACTTACATCAACAGGTTAGGAGTTGAGGACATCACTGATGGTTCCAGACTCGGTGAAAATGAGAATATTTACGGAACGACCACAGATAATGTTGAGTGACGGCGTGATGACTTGGATTACATATACTGCAAGTCGTGGTGTGATCCCAGGATTTTGTTTTTTTCTTATCACACTTCACTTATACTTAATCCTGGTTGTGGCTTCTAAGAAAGATGCAAGTGTCAGTGGTGGTGTCAAGTGTAAACACCGGTCTATTCCAACAAAGTCAAGTCTCCTTAATCTTGGTTAATTGGTCCGCCATACTACAACAGCAAAGACTAAACCCCCTAATAACCAGATACAGTGGCGTACTAAGGGGGGGCAAGGGGCGGCCCTCCCCGGGTGGCAGCCATAGGGGGTGCCATTTAGCTGAATGGTAACTTTCAGTTTCAACGTTTTCAGTATTTCTGTCAGAAATTAGATCGAAAGTAAATGGTTCTATGCTGCTTAATTTTCATTAAACCTGAATTCTGAAACTACCGTAAAACTATTATGGCGAATTTTCGTTTGTATATTATTCATCTCTGGGAGGTAGCGGTTGCCAAGAACGCCGGTGACAAGATAAAGCAAACGGAGCATAGAAAGTGATTTTCTAGTGTGGCACAGCGGCTGTTTCTTTTCCTTGTAATATATATATATATTAATAAAAGACTGAAAAGGGAAGGTGACAATAATATAGGAAAAAAAAGACTATAGCTAGATATATAGAAACTGAATGAACAACCGTTCCAGTACAAACATCTGATAACCTATATTTCCCAATATGGTTTGCTGGTCATGGCTGGGTGACAGGTGTGAAGAAAACTGCTGAAAAACAATGGAGGAGTGTTACTGCATCCCTCTTGTGTTGGTGCTGCAATGAATGTAACCATTCAACCAACTTTGTAAAGAAGTAAATTAGTCTCCATGCTAAAAACAATTCTCCAGTAAGTCTGCACTTACATCTTGCAATATAAATTCAGGAACACATGAAGTACTGCTGCATGAGTAGAGGTGCAAATAACCAGGATAAACTGTATAATTCATGACAGGTGAGCTGGCCGGAAACAACATGGAAATGTATGAGGTAAGCAATAATATTCACTTTGCTCATATGAATTTAAATCTGGATAATTTCAGTAATTATTTCATGCAGATAACTGCAAAAGGAGGATCAATCATAATTCATTCCTAGTCTATACAGTACACTGTATCTGCGTGTACATGAATCCTCTTTATGCGTTCTACCATCATTTGTTACCAATTCTGGCGCAAATATACTTTTCTCCTATGTAAAAATAAGAGTTTAGAATGGGTTAGGGAAGTGTCTGGTTTATTAAACAGAAGAAACATTCAAAATTTGCGCGCTTTTAGTGCTCATGCAGCGCATTTCCCGCCTAATCTAGCGACTGCCATGGCATTAAAACGCCAGAACTGGGTTTCGCCAAGACTGACTGTTCAGATTTTTTATTTAAGGATGACTGACGCTCAGGAATGTCTGACAACTGAACATCGCCACTGGACCGCCTGAACTCTGGGTTTTTATAGTACGGTCCTTATGCCCCAGTCACACTGCAGGTAGGACTTGTCACAAACCTGAAAATCACGAAACCAGTCCCCGACCACGGAGGTCTCCGAGCAGTCGTGCCACCAATCAGCTACCAGTGGTCGTCCAGTGGGCGGCCGAACGGGGACCATGGCCAGGTATATACAGGTCAAGACACCGACGGGTGGCCGGCTGGTCATCGGCAGGCTGCTGACAAACGGTGGCCAGTCTGCGTCCTGTCGCAGTTTAGACCGTGACCACTAGACCGACACCAGCCGCGGATTAGCTGGCGACTGGTCTCAGTCTAGCCCACCACCTGTCACTCGACCAATCACCAGCTGGACAGCAGTCGGACTTCAACCACCATCCCTGACAGGAGGCTTGTGGACGGTGGCTGACGCAGTCCAGTCGTCACCTTGACGGAGTGCGGACGGCCACCGTACAGAGCAGGCGGCAACCGGCCTCCGTCTGGATGGCAACCACCGCTTAAAAATCAGGTGTCACTGACCAGTTGCAGTCTGTAAGCCGGCCAGACGCAGTCCAGCCGCCCACCAGGCGACTTCCATGCCACGATATCGGTGGTCGCGGGGAGGTTTTTCGTGCAGCACGAAAAACCTCACAACGATTTTTTTGTCGCCATGGTGGCCTGCGGCTAGACCGAGACATATGAAGACCGGTCATAAACCTCACCAAAACCACCCACGACTCGCAGGTCATAGGTGGTTTGCGATAAGTCGTACCTGCATTGTGAATGGGGCCTTAGTGGCACTGCCCAGGGATCGTTAATTAGGGGTAAATCATACTGTCGGGGGTAATTTAAAGTTTTCTTGGGGTAACGATACTCATCCATTTACAATAGTATGACTATTTAATTGCTAAAGTTCCTTGTGTATTAATAATAAGATTCATTTTCACTATTTATAGTAAACATTAGAATCGTCAAACTTTCTGTGGATTATGATAACTTATATATGAGATAATGAGAGCCTACAGCGTTTTGTTGTAAGTGTCAGAATTATTACCAAATTTAATGGTATTTTTACTGATGTTATATGTTTTTATTTCAATATTTTTGTTGCAACCTATATGCCGCTATTAAACATTTTAGATATAAATTTTTCCTTTTCTAATAGTAGTAATTCATAATCTTACAAAATATATAATGTTGTAGCCTTTTTGCCACTATGGAGTTGTATGGCAATGACCATTTCTGTTTTTATATACTGCATATGAGTAATAATTATTTGTAAATTATAGTTTCACACAAGGTATCATTATTTTATTTTTATTCAGAGAATAAAAGATTATGCAGTGCAAGTATTTACTTTACATTGCTCAGGACAGGGGTATATCTTGTGGGGTGAATATAATGGGGAAAAATGTAAATACTGTAAAGAAGGGTGGGGGCCTCCAAAAGAGATCTAGCGTAGGGCCTCAGAAAAGCTGGGACAGGCACTGTGTATACCTGTGGATCATTTTATGGCTGAAGAGGGTACTGGCTATCACCAACCCCCTCCCAGCACAGATGTCCACTAACGCACTCCCATTCTCATCTATCTCAGCAGGCACACCCCACTCACCAACTATTCCATCCACCTTCACATTCCCAACTTTACCATTCATATCACCGATCAAAAACACTCTCTCATTCCTTCCAAACTTTTCCATGAACACCTCTACATTTGTCCAGAACTCTTCTCTCACTCTTCTAGCACGATCTTGCATTGGCGCATACACACACACAATCGCCCACATTTGTATTCCAACTTTCAACTTTACCCACACAATCCTTGGTCCAACTGATCCATACTGTCTGATGCTCCTCTTCCATCTTTTACTCTCAACTATACATACTCCTTCCTTTGCCCTCTCATTCTCACCTACTCCTGCACATATACCCCATCCATACTCCCATTCTCTCACACTTTCTCCTCTCCATTTTGTTTCAGTTATTCCACATACATCCACTTTCGCACCCTCAAGCACATGGACAATCTCTCTCTCTTTCACCTTATCATTCGCTCCCCTTACATTCCACGTTTCGATAACCATGTCCTTTGTCCGGTCCTTGGTCGTCATCGTTTGGTCAGTCCTTGTCCGAGGCTTATTGTTTGTTTTTTTAGTTAGTTGTTTTCCGGGGAGGGGCACTAACCCTCCGCCAACCCTTTTAGTCGCCTTTTACGACAAGCAGGGATACTGGGGAAGTATTCTTGAAAAAAACCCTACCACCAAGGAAAAAGGAACCAAAGGCCAGGAGCTTGCAAACTGTTCCCTCCAAGAAAAACAAAAACAATTCAACAGAGCATCAAATTCATGATCCGTTCATTTTGAGATGCCCGGACACACTGCATTTGAATGTTCCAGAGTTGACCTGTTGCATACACGAGGGACTGGGAGTAACAGTTAACCCTTACATTAGAGACTTGGACAGAAAAGGGATGAGAGTTTGTTGCTAGACAGGTGCTACGTGCCCGTGGTAGTGGTGGAGGGATGCAAGCAGACAGTTCTGAGCAACAGTGACCTTTGAAGTAACAATAGAAAAGAAATAAAGATGTAGCAGTGAGGTGAAGAGACAGAAGTTGAAGGGAGCCAGTAAGAGGAGGAGAATTAATGAGATGAAAAGCATCTGACTCCATCTTCTCGGGAAGAGCTGTGTGTGAGGAGCCTCCCCACACATGAGAGTTGTACTCTGCACAGGGGTGAATAAAACCCATGTATAAAGTCAACAACTGTGTGGGGGTAAAGAAGGTACAGAGTTGGCTTAGTACACCTACTCTCTTGGAAGCAGATTTTACAAGACAGGTAATATGATCTTTCCAAGATAAATCTCGAGAGCATGAAACCCCAAGTATGTTTAAAGATGATGCAGGACTTAGCTGGATATTATTAAACATTAGTGAGTACTCCTGTGGAAGATTTGGCCGGGTTGATAGGTGTAAGAACTAAGTTTTCGAAGCATTAAAAACAACAAGCTTACTTTTATCTCAGTCAGAGATACAAGCCAAGTAAGACAGCAGGTGTGCCATACCCTCTTCCCTTGTTTGTTGAAGTAACTGCTGAGATCAACGCAGCAGGAAGCAAGTGGAAAGGAGCAAAGTGAAGTCATCAGCGTACAAGTGGATGGGGTTAGATATACAGCACAGATCACTGATGAATAAAAGGAAGAGAGTTGATGATAGGACAGAGCCCTGAGGAACACCACTTTTGACTGATCTTCGAAAAAAATGGTGGACGTCTACAACAACAACTATAGAACGACCAGAGAGGAAGCTAGAGATGCAGGCACAGATAGATGAATACAAATTGTAAGAGGGCAGTTTGGAAAATAAAGATTTATGCTAGACTCGACTGAAAGCCTTTGAGATGTCAAATGCAATGGCAAAGCTTTCGCAAAAAGAGGATGACCAAGAGTTTGAAAGGTAAGCGAGAAAAACGCCAGTGGAGTCTCTCTCACGAAACTCATACTGACAATCAGAAAGAAGGTTGTGATAGGAAAGATGCTTTAAAATTTTTTGTAAAGAACAGACTCAAAACCTTTTTGAGACACAGGATGTTACAACAACTGGGCAATAGTTAGAGGATTGGGAATGGTCACCCTTCTTTGGGACTGGCTGAATGAGAGCAAACTTCCAGCAAGAAAGAAATGTACAGGCTGACAGACAAAGCCAATAGAATTTACCTAGGCAGGGTGTAGCACAGAAGCACAGTTCTTGAGGACAACTGGAGGGACCCCATCAGGCCCATATGCCTTGTTAGTATTGAAAATACATCATTTCAAAAAATTTTTACATCAGCCATGAGGAAGTCAGTGGAGGGAAGTGATGGAGGAACAACACTGGAATCATCTAAGGTGGAATTGGAGGATAAAGTCTGAGCAAAGAGTTCTGCTTTATCAGCAGAATGAATAGCTACAGAGCCATCAAAGTGGAAAAGAGAAGGGAAGGATGATGAAGTTATTAGAAAGGTTTTTGGCAAGGTGCCAGAAGAAGAGGGAAGATTTAGAGTTGGAGCATTCAGAGCATTTAGTACGAATGACATTATTTTTAGCAGGGTGAAGGACAGCACAATTCCAGACAGAAACATAAAACAAATGAGATTCAGGCATGGGTTTGCTCCAGTACCTTTAGCAGAACTTCTCCTTGTTGTGGAAAGCATTAGAACAAGCATGATTAAACCAATTTCTTTTTTTTTTTCTTCCCCCCTCCATCAAAGGATATGAGAAAGAAATGTATGTTTCCATGCCCCAAAGAACAACCTCCACAATGTGTGAGGCAACTCACATGGCTTCTGGCCATGGAAGCAATAATCATTCTATGGAAAATCAAAGAAGTACTGCCTGAGGGCCTCCAAGTCAGCAGCTCCAAATTGCCACAACTGACATTTCTTTGGAGGGTCCACAGGCCTTACTGGAGCAATAGGACAGGTTAACCCGTTCCACCAGGTGACTTGTTTTGCTGAATTCATGACTGCTTCAGACAATTTTATCCATCTTTGGAAACATGTTCTGTAGTAAGGGGGGTAATGAAGGCTGTGTCTAACTTTACATTTCCAAAAGACTTTAAGAATATGAATAAAATTGCCTGGAGTCAGCAGAGATAAAATTAAATATATGGAACCAGACTGAAGAGGTTAAGGTGATAAGGTTGTGATCTTAAGAGCCCAACAAAGAGGAAAGATTAACAGTGTAAGCACAAAGTCTAGCTGTAAGGAAGAGGTATAGTATGTTGGAACTCCCTCTCTATGCAGTCAAGAAGAAGGGTAGGGAGCTTTACAAGCTGCTCTAGGTCATTAAGGATAAAAAAGATGTAGGCTTGTTCACCCAGTGGATCAGTGAATGGAGAGGTGAGCCAAGGTGGTGGTTAACACTGAATTCAATCTCCTAGAATGGAGATTTCAGGGAAGGGAAAAATGGGCAGGATGTGTTCCACCTCAGAAGTAAAATAATTGAAGAACTTTTCATACTCAGTAGAATTAGGGGATAAGTAAACAGCACAGATATATTTAGTCAGAGAATGACAGGAAAGCCGAAGCCAGACAGTAGAGAATTCAGAAGATTCAAGTTCAGGAACACCCATTTATCATAAATACTGCACAAGATGGAAGTACTTCCCACACCCTTGTGGCAAACCCCACATGACCACTCTCCCACTTCTTTTACAGTATCACCACCTGCCCTAGATACTATCACTTTTGTTTTATCTGCATTTACTCTCAGGCCCTTGAGCCCAATACCATATCTCCACTTCTTTAATCTTTCTTCCACCTCCCTTTCATTCTCGGCAATCAACACCAAATCAGCATACAACATCTCCCATGGAAGTCCAAATCTGAAGTCATGTGACAGGGCTTCAAGCACCATGATAAACAACAAGGGGATCAAGACTGACCCCTGATGCAAACAAACATTCACGGAAAACTTATCACTCAAATCTTCATTCACTCTCACTAGTACAAGCACCCACATACATAGTCATCAACCATTTTATCTAGCCACTCCCAGGGCTGTTTGGCCAGATTGCCTTGGGAACAACTACTACTAGCCACTCCTCAATCCAAAGCTTTCTAATTGCCAAATTCACCACCTCCCTATGGACTCAGTCAAAGGCCTTCTCAAAAAAAAAAAAAGCTCATCTCTTTTCTTTCCCCTATATTTTTCATGAAGCTGTCGAACACTGAGTAAGGCATAAGTGGTCCCACTGTCTGGCATAAACCCAAACTGCATCTCATCAAAATTCACTCTTTCTCTAATCATACCTTCTACAACTCTCTCCTTTTGTTATCTGGTCAAAAGCTTTATGCCCTCATAACTTCCTCTCTCCAAAGCATCACCCTTCCCCTTGTACACATTTATGATCACACACAGTCACACACACGAGCAAACAGCCACAGCGAACAGACATCTCTTGACTGCTCCCAGCCCCAGGCCCAGCCACCACTGCAAACCTTAAGTAGTTTTCAGGAATTATGATTGTCCTGTCTCCTATGGTCTTGTTTTAAGTTTAAAATACTGTAAGTTAATATAGACTACCAAAAATGTAAAGATTTATTGGCAAGAGTATACATGAATGTTTGTAGCATTTTCGATAACAGCTGTTTTTGGGACTGTAACCAATCTCAAACATGGCTGAAAATGTAAACACTGAGGGACTCGAATTTCCAGGATTTGATAGAAATACTGTCATGGATCTGGTTAAAACAATGATTATGAGGGTTAGTGAACTTGAAAAGAAAGTGGAGAATCTAGTGTTAAAGGATGTGTCTGTGAATACGGAGATTACCATACAGAGTCTGATCCAGTCTAATGAGACAACGAATGAGGAGATCAGAAATTTGAAGCGTTAAAATATCGACTTGAGGAGAAAACTATTAGAGAGCACTAATAAAACGGAGAAGGTGAGCAGTGTATTGGAAGAGCATAAGGCAAAGTGGGCACACGTAGAACAAGAACAGAAAGAAGTGGTCAGCTTAAGAGAAATCATCCAGGAAGAAAGGGAAATGAACAAGAAAAAAATGGAAGAAAATGTAGTGAAAATACTGAAGAAAAAAGAGAAAATCGTGAGAGAAACTGTAGAAAGGAACAGATGCGTGGTAATACTTGGAAACAGGGAGGAGGAAGAAAAGGTTAGATCCGTAAGACTCGAGAGAGACACAAACCTGGTGAGAGGACTATTAGGCAAGATTGATCCCAAAGGAGACAAGTGGGTAAAAGAAATTGAGGAAGTAAGGAGGATTGCTGAGTACTGTGAAGAGTATGTACGAAGGAACTAGGGCTACGGTGCGAGTGGATGGTGAGCTGAGTGAGTTCTTTGATCTCAATGTGGGACTGAAACAGAGTTGTGTGATGTCTCCATGGCTGTTTAATATATACATGGATGGGGTTGTAAATGAGGTGCAGGGTAGGGCAGTGGATGTGGGGGTGGCTCTAATGAATGAGGGTGAGATTTGGAAGCTTCCGGTGTTGCTGTTTGCTGATGATACAGTATTGTTGAGTGAAGATGAATGGGAGTTGCAAGGTTTGGTGAATGAATTTGGAACAGTGTGTAGGAGGAGGACGCTGAAAGTTAATGTAAACAAAAGTAAAGTTAAGGTGTTTGAGAGGAATGAAGTCACAGAGTGTGCAGTGAGGCTGGATGGTGAGGATATGGAGAATGTTAGCGCATTCAAGTACTTGGGTAGTGTGATGAGTAAGGATGGAACTTTGGGGGATGATGTGCGTGAAAGGGTACAGCAGGGAAGGAAGGTTGTTGGTACAATGAAAGCAGTGATGAGAAATAGGGAGGTGAGTATGGAAGTAAGAAGTCACTGCATGATGGTATTGTGATCCCTACCCTGACGTATGGAAGCGAGGCGTGGACCTTGCAAGAGGGGAACAAGTCAAGAGTGAGAACAGTGGAAATGAGTTACTTGAGAGGAGCATGTGGAGTGACGTGGTGGGACAGGTTGACGAATGAAGAAGTGAAGGAACGTTGTGGGGTGGATGTGGATGTGGTTGAGAGGATTAGGAGAAATACACTGAGGTGGTTTGGACATGAGAAGAGAATGGAGAATGAAAGACTGACTAAGAGGGTGTATGTAGGTGAGGTGGAGGGAGGGAGAGGGAGGGGTAGACCGAGGATGAGGTGGGGGGATGGAGTTGAGAGGTATATAAGGGAGGGGGGGTGAGTTGGATGGATGGTAGTCAAATGGTGGGTGACAGAGTGACTTGGAGGCATTTTGTCTGCAGCCACCCTTCGCGGGATTAGGGCATCGGGCTATAAATAGATAGATAGATAGAAGGAGGATAGGGCCTTATAAGAAAGGGGAAACAAGACCAATGAGAGTCAAGTTGTCAGCAGCAAGTGTAGTAAATGATATACTTAAAGTCTATCTATCTATCTATTGCCAGATGCCATAATCCCATAAGGGGTGGCCATTTGCCTTCGAGTTATTTGTTTTACAGGGAGGGGCATTAACCCTCCCCCAACCCACTAGTTGACACGTAGGGAGCACGTATGGTTTGGTTATATGGTTACCACCCAGAGTTGTAAATGGTTTCTTGGCTTACGGGAAACCATTTGGCTTGTCACTAATGTAAAGCCACCTGTAAAGGAAAGAGAAGCAATAAGTGACCTGGAAATTAAGCAAAAAAGGAGGGATGGAAAATAATATAATAAGAAAAGATTTGAATGAAGAAGAAAGAGAAGTTTTAAAATCATTGAAGGAAAAAGTAAAGGAAAAAAAATGATAAGAGGACAGAGGAAGAATGTTATACTTTTTTTTGGAGAATGATGGATATGAAAGTAAGGAAGTGGTATATAAGGAAATAAAAGTGAAGGAAACTAAGGGGGATGGTTGTGAAAGATCAGAAATTGAGGAAGTGGTACTGACAGAGAGAAGGAGAGAAAAGGGTATAAAAAACATCAAAAATAATTTGAAGGTGATATATACTAATGTTGATGGTTTAATATCGGGAGGCTTCAAATTAACGATTTCTTGAGAACATGAACCTGATGTCATGTGCTTTGTAGAGACCAAATTAAGAGAAGATATTGATGTTCATTTGGGAGATGGTAAATACAAACTGTGGAGAAAAGACATAAAAGAAAAAACGGAAGGAGGAGTGATGATAGCAGTGAAGAACAACATAAATGTAGATACCGTGGAAACTGGAGAAAACAGGGCTGAAGTGATATATATGAAATTAGAAACTGGAGAGAATGTTAAGAGAGATATGGCGGTAGTGTATGTTCCCCCTAAGACGAGAGCATGGAATGATGACGAATACCAGGAGATGTTGTCAGATATGGCTAGTTATTTTTAAAAAATAATTGAGAAAAGCGATAATATAATTCTGGTGGGTGACTTTAATTGTAAAGAGGTGAACTGGGAGGAATGGGATTCAGGAGGCAGCGAGGATTCGTGGGGCACTAAGTTATTAAATATAATAATGAATAATGTGATGATGCAATGGGTAAAAGAAGAGACATGGTTCCGAGGTGAGGACACACCAGCAAGGTTAGATTTACTCTTTACCAAAGAACCTGATGTAATAGAATCATTGAAATATTTCGGTCCTGTAGGAAAAAGTGATCATGTGGTCACTGAGTTCCAGATGATAATAGGGAAAGTCGAGCCAAGCGACAAATTTCATAGACAGGGAAGATACAACTTTGGGAAAGCAAATTTTACAGGATTGAGAAACTTTTTTGAAAATGCGGATTGGAGAAAATTCAGAGAAACGAGAGAAATACAGAGGAAGTGGGATATCTTTCTAGACCTCTATAATTTGGGAGTGGAAAAATTTGTACCAAGAGTAAAAGAAAACAGGAAAAAGGAGTGGTTTAATAGAAGGTGTATGATAGCAAAAAAAAAAAAAAAAAAAAAAAAAAAGAGAGAGATAAGGCATGGAGTAACTGGAGAAAGAGAGGTAACAACAGAACAAAGGAAGAATATAAAAGAATTAGAAATGAATACACAAGAATATATAGAGAAGAAGAAAGGAATTTTGAAAAAGGTATAATAGACAAATGCAAGGATGAACCCAAACTGTTTTATAGATTTCTTAATGGCAAACTGAAACAAAAGGAAGGAATCACCAAACTGAAAGTAAAGGGAGAGGTCTATAAAGATGCAGCAATGCAAGCTGAAATAATGAACAAATGTTTCCAATCAGTTTTCACTAATGAAAAAGAGTTTGTGGAAGGGGAGGGAGTGATTAGAAATGTACCGGTGATCTATCTATCTACCTATTGCCAGACGCCTCAATCCCGTTTGGGCTGGCCACAAACAAATTGCCTCCAAGTCAACCTGTCCCCCGCCATTTCACTGCCTTGCTCCCAACTCACACCCCCCCCTGTCTCATATACCTCTCCACCCCATCCCTCCATCTCATCCTCGGCCTCCCCCTCCCTCTTCCCCCCTCCACCTCACTCACATACACTCTCTTTGTCAGTCTTTCACCCTCCATCCTCTCCACATGGCCAAACCACCTCAGTGTGTCCCTCATAACGCTTCCTATCACGAACACATCCACACCACAACACTCTTTTATATCCTCATTCGTCAGCCTGTCTCTCCATGTGACTCCACAGGCTCCTCTTAAATAACTCATTTCCACTGCTCTCACTCTTGACTTCTGTCCTTCCAACAATGTCCAAGCTTCACTTCCATATGTTAGAGTTGGTATCACAATACTGTCATGTAGTAACTTTTTCACTTCCATGCTCACTTCACTGTTTCTTATCACTGCTTTCAAAGAACCAGCAACCTTTCTTCCCTGCTGTACCCTTTCAAGCACTTCACCCTCCAAACCTCCATCCTTACTCATCACACTACCCAAGTACTTAAACATACTCACATTTTCCAATTCCTCACCATCCAACCTCGCTGTACATTCACTGACTTCACCTCTCTCAAAGACCATCACTTTACTCTTCCCTACATTCACCTTTAGATTCCATTTCCAACACACTCTCCCAAACTCATCCACCAAGCCTTGCAGCTCCCCTTCGTCTTCACTCAACAACACAGTATCATCTGCAAACAACAGTACAGGGAGTTTCCAACCACTATCCTCTCTCACCAGGGCCACTCCAACATCCACTACCCTATCTTGTACCTCTTTTACTATCCCATCCATGTACAGATTGAACAACCATGGAGACATGACACATCCCTGTTTCAACCCAACTTTCAAAGAGAAAAATTCACTTAGTTCACCATCCACACGCACTGCAGCCTTCGCACCATCGTACATACTCTTCAAAGCATTCAACAACTTCCCACCTACTCCATATATTCTTAACACTTTCCACAATCCTTGTCTATCCACCCTGTCATATGCTTTCTCCATATATGTCATATGCTTACCAGTGATAAAAGATATAAAAGTGGAGGTACAGGAAGTGTATAAATTACTGAAAATTCAAGATGTAAGGAAAGCCCCAGGACCTGATGGAATTTCTAATTGGGTACTGAAGGAATGCAGAGAACAACTGGCAGATAAAATTCACAGTTTAATCGTGTGTTCTCTGGAAGAGGGGAAAGTGCCACAAGAATGGAAGAGGGCAAATGTGGTACCAACTTATATGGGAGAAAACAGCGAAGAACCCCTGAATTATAGACCAGCGTCTTTAACCAGCATGGTCGCAAAGCTGTGCGAGAGAATCCTGAAAGACAGATGGATAAAATATCTAGAAGAGATGAATATTTTGGCTGAATGTCAGTTTGGATTCAGAAGTGGAAGGTTATGTGTTTCTAACTTGTTGAGCTTTTACTCAAGAGCGATTGACGTGGTACAAGAGAGAGATGGTTGGGTGGATTGTGTGTACTTAGACTTAGAGAAGGCCTTTGACAAGGTACCTCATAAGGGACTAATGTGGAAACTAGAATATATAGGAGGACTGAAGGGGAAACTTCAGGAATGGATAACAGATTTTTTGAGAGAGAGACAAATGAGGACAGTAATAAAGGATAGGATGTCTGGATGGAGGGAAGTAACAAGTGGAGTCCCTCAAGGCTCAGTGTTGGCACCAGTAATGTTCCTGATTTACGTAAATGATATGGTAGACAGTGTCATCACTGTCAAGGCTATGGTCATACATTTGAGAGATGTTCTAGGAAAAGTGATGAACCTAAATGTGTCTTTTGTGCTGGAGCCCATAAATCTAAGGACTGTAGTAACAGAAATTCTCTCAAATGCATCAACTGCTCCTCTTTAAGACAACAAGATGCTAATTCAAAGTCACAGGTGGTTGCCCATTTTGCTTCAAGTAGAGAATGTCCAATTATGATTTCTCATAGGAATAGATTGATTGAGAACACCAATTTTGACCATTCAAAAAACTGACTACATCCCTCTTGAACCAGTTAAGGATGGGTCTTTTAAATATTCGTTCCATCCGTAATAAGATAGACTATATTAATGAAACCCTAAATCAGCACGAGCTTGACATATTGTGCTTGACTGAAACCTGGTTGTATGAGTCTGATATCGATATTATTCGTAATGCTTTGCCTAAGACACATTCTATTATTAGTATTCCCAGGCCTGCTGCTGACTATCCGGGAGGAGGCGTAGCATTCATCTATTCGGCAGCACTTGCAAACGTTTCTCTCATTGACTCAGACCTGACCCCATCATCATTTGAATTTTTGAAAGTATTAATAAATTTCCATCCGAATACCATCAGAATTGCAATTGTCTATCGACCAGGTCATCCGGGCAGAGATCGAGGTTTTATGGAGGAGTTTGGGCAGTTTCTTGAAGGGTTTTCTCTTAAACCTGGAGGACTTCTTCTTTGTGGTGATTTCAATTATTGGGTTGACAGTCCAGAGTCAAAACTATTTTCTTCAGAATTCCTTGAGTTGATCACCCAGAACAATTTTTTCAATCATGTGAGTAATCCAACTCATGTCTCAGGACATGTCCTTGACTTGATCTTGTCCCCTGTTGGTTGCAGGCGCGTATCAGATGTGGAGGTTGACTCATTTGACCCCCTCATCTCTGATCATGCTCTGATCACTCTTAGTTTTGGTGTCCCGAAATCCCCTTCATATAAAAAGGTCATCAGGTTCAGAAATTCCAACAATGTTGACCGCCAGTTGATGTGTTTTGAAATTGATCAACGTTTAAACCCATTCGATTCTTCAAGTCTTTCTTCTGGTGAATTGGTTGATATTTACAACAACGAGCTCAGGTCAATTTTTGACCATTATTGTCCTGAGGTAGTAAAAACAATTACTGTACGTGATAATTCTCAGTGGTATGGTCCATCCATTAATTCTTTGCGTAGACAACGTAGAAAGGCAGAGCGTGAGTGGCGCTTGCAGCGGACTGAAGTAACTCGTTTGCGTTATGTTTTTGCGAGAAGAGCAGTCGTTCACACTGTAAAAGCCCAAAAGGCTAGGTATTATCAAAATAAAGTTGATTCATGTGGTGGTGATAAAAGAAAATTGTCTGCAGTTGTGAACAATTTGGTTGGTCGGAGGAATGTAATTGTTAAACCAACTTCTTTATCTGATGCCCAATTGGCTTCTGATTTTGCTTCATTTTTTACAAGTAAGATATCTCGCATAAGAAGTGATTTAGATAGCAGTCCTCCTAGTGAAGCGTACTCAGTTGACTTCCAGCCACAGTGCACCGGGGATCATTTGCTTTCAACATTTCATCCACTGGATGTAAACAAAGTCAAATGTTACATCAGAGAACTTAATAAAACATTTTGCTCACTCGATCCATGTAACATGTCACAACTGCCTGATGTGTATGAGCATGCTGCAGACTTTATCTGCAACATAATAAATAAATGCTTCTTAGAAAGTAATTTTGTGCAGTCTGAGAAACGTGCTTTGCTTAGGCCCCTAATTAAGAAACCTGGCCTTGATGTCGAGAGCATGACAAATTATCGTCCTGTCTCTAACCTGTCTTTTTTATCCAAGATTATTGAGCGGGCCATACTCGACCAACTCTTACCACTACTGGAACACAACAAAGTTGTTCCTGTTGTTCAATCAGCATACAGAAAATACCATTCGACTGAAACTGCACTAACAAGGATTCAGAGCGACTTGGTGGCAAACACTTGTAGTGGGATGTCCTCTCTCCTAGTTCTTTTGGATCTGTCTGCAGCTTTTGATACAGTAGATCATAAACTATTGTTGGATGATCTGTATTTTTATGGCATTCGTGATAGTGCCCTTTTGCTCCTTAAGTCGTATCTGTTGGACAGATCTCAGAGAGTGGTTGTTGATTACGCTAGCTCTTATTCTGCTCCTCTTCTATTTGGAGTCCCTCAAGGATCAGTTTTGGGTCCAATTCTATTTACTATCTACATAAGTAGTTTATCGTCTCTACTTGATGCTCATGATGTGTCCTATCATTTTTATGCTGATGACACCCAGCTCTATGTTAAGATGTCAGATATCAACGATACTAAGATAAAGTTTGAATCTCTAATGTCTGATATTAAGATTTGGATGGCTAAGAGGAAACTTAAGCTGAATGATGGTAAAACTGAGATCATCATCATTAGAGGAAACAGAAGGGGTGATGACACTGACAATGCCCTGGCTTTGAACATTGGCATGTCACAGCTGCATCCAGTCAGTTCTGTTCGAAATCTGGGTGTTTATTTTAATTCTAAGTTAAATTACAAAGAACACATTAATCAGGTTGTAAGAGGGTGTAACTTGCATATCAGAAATCTGTACTCTGTGAGAAGATTCCTGAATAGACAGTGCCTCTTAACATTGGTCCATGCAGTGGTCTTGTCTCGTGTTGATTATTGTAATTCACTGTGGGTTGGTCTTCCAAATAATATACTAACAAAAGTTCAGTCTGTGTTGAACAGGGCGGCACGGCTTATCTTTGGTCTCCCCCCGAGAACCTCAACTACCCCGTTTCTGCTTGAGTTGCATTGGTTACCAGTAAAGGCTAGAATTGAATTTAAACTGTGTCTTATTACAATCAAGGTTCTTAAGTTTGGTGAACCAAAGTATCTTGCTGAATTGTTAAAACTCCCATCGACATGCCCGGGTGTGATGTTACGCAGTGAAGATGATTCCTTGCGTCTTGATGAGCCAGGAGCCATTCACCAGTCATCTTTCTCTGATCGTTCTTTTGCATATAGAGCCCCTAAGATTATATAACAGATTACCATTGTCCATAAGACAACTCTCTACTGTTGAATCCTTTAAGAGACAGCTGAAAGCCTTTCCTTTTTCAAAATGCTACGACCTGGAGAGAGGTACTATGACGGATGATTATAGGGTTTAATTATTGCCACTTTCATGTATATATGATGTAGCTTGTATATTATACAAGAAATGTTACAATTCTTGTAATTGTAAAAATAATGTATGTGTGTCGAGCACTAGTGAATTCCCAAAAGGAAGAACTGGCGCTTTTGAGAAAAAAAAGGCCAGATTATTATTATTATTATTATTATTATTATTATTATTATTATTAGATGGAGTGAACAGTTATGCATGTCTGTGTGCTAATGATGTAAAGATCTTGAGGAAGGTAGAGGATGAGGAGGATTGTAAAATGCTGCAGGAGGATCTGGAGAGATACATGATTGGAGCCGGACGTGGGAAATGAAATTTAATGGAAAGAAATGTAAAATATTGGAAATGGGTAAAAGTACCAGGAGGCCATCACAGAATTATTTGTTGGGTAATGAATTAATCACAAAAATGAGAGAAGAGAAAGATTTGGGAGTGCTGGTCAAAGATAGTTTGTCACCTGAAAAGCACATTAACAAGATAGTTGGAGAGACTTATAAACTCTTGACTAATATAAGAGTAGCATTTCATTATATGGATAAGGAGATGATGAAAAAATTGATAGTGGCCATGATCTGCCCCAGGTTAGAATATGCGGCGGTAGTGTGGTCCCCACACAAAAAGAAAGATATAACCAAGATTGAGAGAATACAAAGAACAGCAGCCAAGATGGTCCCCAGTCTGACAGATCTGTCATACAGAGAGAGGCTGGAAAAGCTGGATTTGCCTTCCTTAGAGGAAAAGAGAAAGAGGGTTGACATGATTGCAGTGTTCAGGACCATGGTGGGAGTAGATAAAATTGACAAAGAAGATTTGTTTTTATTGGGATAAGAGAGCAACAAGAGGACACGGAATGAAATTGAAAAAGTGAAGCTGCTTGAAGGATATCAAGAAATATAGCTTTCCTTACAGAAGTACAGACTTATGGAATAGCCTGGACAAAGAGATCGTCCAGTCTAAAATCTTACACTAGTTTAAAGCTAAATTTGACTTACTGAGAAACAGCGACGGGAACCCACGAGCATAGCACATTTCGTGTGTATCACAATTAGGAATATTAGGTAAATACATAAGTATTTGGAACAACTTAGACGAAAAGGTTGTGCAGGAGAAAAACATTCATGTGTGTAAAGGTAGACTAGATAAATGTGGATATGGAGACAGGACAACACAAGCATTGCTCAATTCCTGTATACTACAAATGGGTAAATACACGTGCAAATAGGACAGCCCACTCATATATAACCATTGTATTTATCAAATCAGTAACTAACCCTCCTCCTATATCTCATGAAGGATTCAGCATTTCAGCAGTCAACCCACACACACCTGCAACCTTCCCCAACTGCATCCTTCTTATTGCCCTGCTCACAGTAGTAACATCAATCAAAGGCCAAGGACCAAACACTCGATTCACTGCCTCTAAACCTTCTCTATTCCAGCCAAGCTTCTCATTCGGCAACCAGTTATAATGCTCTATCCAGGCCTACTTAATATCCTCACTGTCCACCAGTACTTCATCATTCTTCACACACTGCTCACCTATGATATCCCTGTTTTCCCTCTTCATTTGATTTGCCACATCAAACATATTCTTCCTTTCAATACTACAGTAAAACCCCGATATAACAGACTTCAATAGACCAGAATTCACTTTTATCAGACTCGAGGAGCTACCGGACTAAATTCCTACATATTGGAAAAAGTCCGATTAAGTCACAAAGAGTCCGGACTGCCTGACCATTTCAGCTATGTTCACCACGGTAAGGTATATAAAAGACATGTTTATCAGTGTACGTTACAGTATTATTATATATATTATACCATTTGATTAATGCATTGAAGTTATAACACAGTTATACCACAATGGTAGTCAAAACAGTTTAAAATTCGTTCGTGCAATCCAGACTAATGTCTGACGTATCGGAAAAAGTCCGGATGTCGCTCTTATCAGAATTTCACACTTTTCGGAACAGAGAGGCGGCCTGCAGTCCTAATGGATCCAGGATCGAATCCCAGCTGGGGCAGGGAACAGTTTAAGGATTTGAATTTCCTAAAAAACAGACTTTCCTGATCTACCAGATGCCCCGCCGACATGTCGTAAAAATACCACCGCTAATTCTAATACACCAGTCCTGTATGAGACAACCTTAGCATGTATTCAAAATGGATGGTGGGTGTTAGTGCCGAAGTGGTGACATGTGGAGGTGTAGGAGGACTACTGGGCCTTGGGATAGGTAGGTCACTGCCCCTGAGAAATAGGCCCTGAAGCCTTTGCCCAGAGTTGGACACACACACACACACACACACACACACACACACACAAAAAAAAAAAAAAAAAAAAAAAAAAAAAAAAAAAAAAAGGTTTGTGCTCCAATTAATCCGCTATAGTGAGGTCTTACTGTATCTGGGTTACCAGTAAAAGTCTCTGGGACTCAGATTTTGCCCTGTATATCTTGTTTTTAGCCCTAGACTTGGCAGCCAAATATATCTCTTTGTTACCATCCCTATTTCCCTTTTCTATTCCCAGAAAAGCCTTGTTTTCTCCTTAACTGCAGCTTCCACACCCTCATCAAACCATCGTATTACATTATGTCTTGGCAGGAAGCCCCTTTGTCCATCCACACACTGAATCGGTAAATCTAAGGAGACCGTTGTTGAGAGCTCTGTGCAGTACTCTTCATAAACACTTCTGTCAACAGCTCCCTGTTCAGTCACCACTCTACTCACCTCAATAAAGAAGGCATCCCTTACTGCTTCATTTTTCAACTTCCTGATAAATATGATTATATAAGAGTGTGCTATCTCGGATGATAGGCTGAAGAGTTTAAATGTAAGTGTGTACAAGGGGAAGAGTCATGCCCTGGAAAGAGTAAATTATTGAGGTAAAAAGCTTTTAGATCAGATAATGAAGGAAATGGAGAGAGTTCTAGAATATATGATTAGAAAAAGAGTGAATATTGATGAGACACAGTTTGGGTTTATGCCAGGCAGGGGGACCACTGATGCCATATTCATTATTCGAAAGCTTCAGGAAAAATATATAGGAAAGAAAAGGGAAATGTTCTTTGTTATTGTTGATTTGGAAAAGGCCTTTGACAGAGTCCCTAGAGAGGTGCTGAAGTGGGCAATGAGAAAGCTTGGGATTGAGGAGTGACTGGTTAAGGTGGTTATGGCCATGTATGTGGGTGTTAACACCCGATAAGAGTGAATGGAGATTTGAGTGATGTGTTTTCCGTGAATGTTGGTGTGCAACAAGGGTCAGTTTTGAGTCCCAAGTTGTTTATCATGGTACTTAAAGTCCTCTCACATGACTTCAGAAATGAACTCCCATGGGAGATGTTGTATGCTGAAGAGTTGGTGTTGATTGCAGAAAATGAAAGGGAGGCAGAAGAGAGATTTAGCAAGTGGAGAGATGGTATGGGGCATATGGGCTTAAGAGTAAATGCAGATAAAACAAAAGTGATGATATCTAAGGTCGGTGGCAGTAATGTCAATGCAGAGGGAGAGTGGTCATGCGCAATTTGCTATCCATCTTGTGCAGTGTGTGTGATACGTGGGTGAATAAAAGATGCAGCAGTATTAGAGGCAGACTGCAAGATAATGCTGATTTTATGTGTGCGGCATGTCGGGGAGAGCAGGTGGAGATTGTCAGGCATGAAAGGATTGAACTTGCTGAGGAGTCTCTTGACTGTGTGGAAGAGTTTTCTTATTTGGGAGTCATGTTACGAGGTGAAAGACAGAGGAATTGTTCATGTGCCTGAGGGTGTGAAAGTGGATGTATGTGGAGTGACTGAAACTACATGGAGATGAGAGAGTGTGAGAGAATGGGAGTATGGATGGGGTATATGTGCAGGAGTAAGTGAGAATGAGAGGGCAAATGAAGGAGTGTGTATTGTTGTGAGTAAAAGATGGAAGAAGAACATAAGAGAGTATGGATCAGTTGGGTCAAGGATTATGTGGGTAAGATTGAAAGTTGGAATACAAATGTCAGCGACTGTGTGCCTGTATGCGCCAACACAAGATCGTGCAAGCAGAGTGAGAGAAGAGTTCTGAACAAATGTGCAAGTGTGCATGGAAAAGTTTGGAAGGAATGAGTGTGTGTTTTTGATTCCTGATATGAATGATAACGTAGGGAATGTGAAGGTGGATGGAATAGTTGGTGAGTGGGGTGTGTCTGCTGAGATAGATGAGAATGGCAGTGCATTAGTGGACATTTGTGCTGGGAGGGGGTTGGTGATAGCCAATACCCTCTTCAGGCACAAAATGATCCACAGGTATACATGGTGAGTGATGAGAAGGGTGGATGGTGAACTGAATGAAAGGAAGACAATGACTGATTATGTGCGTGTGGACAAAAGGGAGCAAAGATGTGTAATGGATGCAAGAACATAGAGAGGCTGGGGGAGTGGACTTTCTGACCACTACTTGGTGGTGGTCAGAATCAAGATCCAAGTAAGATGAAGAAAGAGAAGAAGGGAAGAAAGGGAGGAGGGAGTAGTTGCAAGGAGAGTGGAAAGGTTACAAGAGGATGAGAAAAAGGCAGAATATAAGAGAGAAGTGGAGGAACGATTGGGTAAATATGAATTGACAGATGGGGGACGTGGAAGGTGTGTGCAAGATATTCACAGAAGAAATACTGTATGTGCAGCATGTGATGTGGTGTGCGGGGTGAAGAGAAGACGGAAGGGGATGGAATGAAGAGGTGAGACAGGCTGTGGCACAAAAGAAAAAAGCATATAATGAATGGATGAGAAATAGGGGCGTGGAAGAAGATGAGAGGAGGAAGAGAGAGTTATATGTAGAAAGGAAGAGGTGAAAAGATTAGTAAGAGAGAGTATGAAGAGAGTATGAAGAGAGTCAATGAGAAATTTGGAAGGAATTTGAGTGTAAAGTGGAGGGAATGTAAGAAAATGTTCAGGAAAGAGGTGAAGACAGTAAGACAGGGTGGAAGTGAAGTTAGCAGGGGAATGAAAGATAAAAATGGTAGATTACTAGTGGAGAAGGGAGAAAAAGTGAGCAGATGGAGAGAACACTTTAAGGAACTGTTGAACATAGAGAATGGAAGCAATGCAAGTATAAGTGGCTGGGGATTGGCTGGGAGAAGGAGGGAGGTGAGAAGACAGGAAGAAATCAGTAGGATGGAAATTGTGGAAGCAGTGAAGAAAGTCAAATCGGGGAAAGCCCAAGGAATTGATGGAGTATGTGGTGAAATGCAGAAGCAGGTGGGAGAGATAGTAGTAGAATGAATGTGGAAGATGTGCAGATTGGCCTGGGAGGAAAGTCGAGTCCTGGAGGATTGGAAGTCAGGTATAATTATTCCCCTGCACAAAGGAAAAGGGGAAAAAGAAGTGTGTGTTAATCATAGGGGCATTTGTCTTCTTAGTGTAATACGAAAAGTGTATGGTACGATACTTATTGACAGAGTTTGGGAAATAACAGAGGAATTAGTTGGAAAAGAACGGGAAGGCTTTAGGATGGGAAAAGGTTGTGTAGATCAGATATTCATTCTCAGATCTTTAGTGGAAAAGTTCCGAGAGAAGGGAAAGAAGTTGTATGCAGCCTTCATGGATTTGGAGAAAGCATATAACAGGGTGGATAGACAAGGATTGTGGAAAGTATTAAGAAAATATGGAGTAGATGGGAAGTTGTTGAATTCTGTGAAAAGTAAGTTATGATGGTGCTAAGGCTGTAGTGCGTGTGGATGGTGAACTGAGTGAATTTTTCTCTTTGAAGATTGGATTGAAACAGGGATGTGTCATGTCTCCTTGGTTGTTCAATCTGTACATGGATGGGGTAATAAAAGAGAGACAAGGTAGGGTAGTGGATGTTGGAGTGGCCCTAGTAAGAGAGGGTAGTGTTTGGAAACCCCCTTTACTGTTGTTTGCAGATGATACTGTGTTGTTGAGTGAAGACGAAGGGGAGCTGCAAGGCTTGGTGGATGAGTTTGGGAGTGTGTGTAAGAAACGGAATCTAAAAGTGAATGTAGGGAAGAGTAAAGTGATGGTCTTCGAGAGAGGTGAAGTCAGTGAATGTACAGTGAGGTTGGATGGTGAGGAAATGGAAAATGTGAGTGCATTTAAGTACTTGGGTAGTGTGATGAGTAAGGAGGGAAGTTTGGGGGGTGAAGTGCTTGAAAGGGTACAACAAGGAAGAAAGATTGCTGGTTCCTTGAAAGCAGTGATAAGAAACAGGGAAGTGAGCATGGAAGTGAAAAAGTTACTACATGACAGTATAATGATACCAACTCTAACGTATGGAAGTGAAGCTTGGACGTTGTTGGAAGGACACAAGTCAAGAGTGAGAGCAGTGGAAATGAGTTATTTAAGAGGAGCCTGTGGAGTCACATAGAGAGACAGGCTCACAAAATGAGGATATAAAGGAGCATTGTGGATGTGGATGTGATAGGAAGTGTTAGGAGGAACACACTGACGTGGTTTGGCAATGCGGAGAGGATGGAGGATGAGAGACTGACAAGATAAGTGTATGTTAGTGAGGTGGAAGGGGGGAAAGGGAGGGGGAGGCTGAGAATGAGATGGAGGGATGGAGTAGAGAGGTATATGAGAAACGAAGGTGAGAGTTGGGAGCGGGGCAATGGAATGGCAGAGGACAGGGCAACGTGGAGGCGATTTGTTTGTGGCCACCCCGTGCGGGATTGAGGCGTCTGGCAATAGATAGATAGATAGATGTTATGGGCTGGAGGTGGAGCTGGAGCTAGCTCTGAGGCTAGAGTAAGAAGTGGTCAGAAGAAGTTCAGGGAGCTGTTTCCTGACACTGAGAGGGCTCTCCCTACGTTCTAAGGGATCACTGTATGCAGCACGTGTTAAGAAAGTAAAACTGTTTAGCAGTAAGACCTGAGCAGTAAATGGAGAGGAAATTTGCAGGGTCAAACGTACAGTAATGACAATGATTATGTGGATGTGCTTTGCATCTCAGAGTGCAAGGCCTGGGGAAGCTGGGTTTATAATGGAGTTGAGAGGTAGGATGGGACTGGAGTGTATTAGTGTTGTGTAAAGGAGAGGTAGATTGAGGAGGTTTGGGCATGTGGAGAAGATGGGGGATGATAAATGGGTGCAGAAAATGAGAATCGTTAATATTGGGGGCGGGGTTGAGAGGGGCAGACTAAAAAAGACCTGGGACTAGGTCAATAAGTGTGACCTCAGGGTTAAGGGACTGAACAGGGAGGGTGCCATAGATCAAGAAGCATGGACAGCCACCATCAGGTGACCAAGGCCAACGCATGCAAGCATGTCGGAGCCTTCAAAAACTAAACGAAAAACAAAACGTTATTTTCCTCCTAGGTGCATTGGACCTCTTCTTCCCCACCTGCTCCTTAAGCACCATGTCCCATATCAGTAATCTGTGCTGCTGCACATACTCTTTGCTGCCTATAACTTTAACATCCCCCATCAACCTCCAATCGGCCCTCTTGACCAGAAAGTAATCAATCTTGCTACTATTCCTCTCAAATTCGTTTCTAATCAACCTATTCTCCCTTTTCCTGAAATGTGTGTTCCACACATTCATGTTCATTGCTTCCCCAAATTCCAGTATCCTTTCCCCTTCCACATTCCTCATACCATATGTGAATCCCCCATGTACCCTTTCATATCCTTGAGCTGCTGCACCCACATGACCATTTAAGTCCCCTCCCAAAACTTCAATCTCATCCTCTCTCCATACCACTTACTACAGATACCAAGTCATCCCAGAAATTACCTTTTTCCATATCATCCAAGCCAGCCTGGGGAGCATACGCTGACATAAATGAAATCATGAGCCTACCGAACAAAATTTTCACTGCTATAATCCATTCTTTCATCCTCCATACATTCATGACACCTTCCACTAATTTTTCCTTAACCAGCCCACCAAAACCACCATATCCATCTGCACTTCCAAACCAAAATAGCTTATACCAACAATCCCTCCATGCAATCATTCTGGCTGATCCTCCCCTGTATCTAACTTTCTGTATACAACCAATATAAACCCACCACCCCCTACTCATAGCCTCAACTCCTTCCTCCACTCTGCCTTTCAAAGTATCCACACTCCAAGATGCCACTCTGATATCCTTGGGTGATTTAGTTTTCTCAGCCTTGCTCTGCTTTTTCTCACTTTTTCTCATGTCAGTAAGAATGAAATAAAGGGAGAGACAAAACCACAGGTCCTGCCCCACCTGTACAATCCCAAGTCCAGGTATGGGGCCAGGGATCCACAACCCACCAGCCATGGCCACCGGCTGTGACAGTGGCCTCAGGGCACCCTGCCAAGACAGCTACAGGGACACCCTCCTAGAGCACATTGGGATTCTAACTGTCCCACTGTTATGCACCCACTAACAGGGCAACCTCCTGGGGCACTACTCCCAGGTTATGGACTCTCTCTATCAGATGGAAGTAGCAGCCTGGGAGCTGGAATGCCCTGTACCTTCTGGCATAGATCCAAGCCCTATTCCACCCCAGTCCCCAAAACTAAATCGGCAAAGCCCAAGTCACACCTCCCCTCAGGTCTGCCAACAGATAGCAGGGACAAAGTTTTCTGGCCACATGCCCTTGCTAACATCAACCCGTGACGTGGCGGGGTATGTTGCGAGGTATGTAAAATGCATGTAGAGTAGTGCATGAGATAGAAAAAAGTGTTTGGGAAATTACAGTATGTTGTCTACTCTCCATGTTTAGTGTCACACTGACTGGGTCGGCAAAGGGGGATGGTCAGGATATACTAATGGCTAGTGAAACAGGAACTCCAGCTCTGCTTATCGCCATCACTTCCATCATCCATGGGAGTACCTCCCTGATCAGCTGGTGCTACAGCCTACTCCCTACACAGTGCTATAGAATACTTCCTGAATGTCCATTTATGAACCCCCAAAAGGCGATTGATGTTCCAGAACGCCTGTTAGGGAAAAGGGGGTCGATGTTCTTGAATGCATTCCTATTCCACACATGCATGGAATATTTTACATATTCTATCACTGTACCCACTGTACCCAGGTATTTGAACTCTCTTACCAATTCCAGTCTCTCGCCATTCGCTGTAACATCACAATGGGAGTCACCTTCTCTCTCAATAACCATCACTTTACTCTTTTCTACATTTACTTTCAAGGCACAACGCTCACAGACATCAGCAAAACTCTGCACTAGTCTACCAAGCTCTTGTCTGGTATTTGCAAGTACTGTAGTACTGAATCATCAGCATGCAACAAATTTGAGATATTCCATTCATCACCATTCATTACCAACAACATCCCCCTCCCCATTACTTGTGTTTTTACTTCGCTATTCACTCCATCCATATACATATTGAACAACCATGGTTCACACAACCTTGTTGCATGCCCATGCTGATCATGAACCATTCATTTAGATGCCCATTTACCCTTACACATGCTTCACTGTCACCATTAAAACTCATGACAGCACCAAGCAGCTTACCATCTACACCATACATGCACAAAACCTTCCACAATCCTTCTCTGTCTACTTTGTTGTATGCTTTTTCAAGATCCATGAATGCCATAAACACCTTAAGTATTGCGCACCCTGCGTCCCTCCTGCAAAACAAACCTTTCAACTATGGAAAAACATGTAAATAATGCATTATATTTACCTTTAATGCTTAGTAGGTATCCTTTGCGCTTCTTCATGGACCTGAGACGTCGTGGAAGTGAAAGGGCGAGGTTCCTCAGGTGCTGAGGTGATATACTTGCCCAGGACTCACGAATGGCTGCTTCCAGCTTAGGCAGAGAGCTCACGTCCTTTCCTTGGAGATTCTTCTTTACAAGGTACCAGAGGTTTTCTATCGGGATGAGGTCTAGGCTATTGCCTGGCCAGTCTTTCATGAAGGAGACCTCACAGTCACAAAGCCAGTTGGTGACAGATTTGGCTTTATGAGCAGGTGCACTGTCCTGCTGAGACACTCGTGCACCTGTGAGCTCGAAAGACTCAGGTAAATGATCACAAAGCAGCTCCAGGTAAACGTCCTGATTCACTCTGCAGTTCTTGGGAAGCACAACAAGCTTCCCCAAACCCTTCCCAAAGAAACAACCCCATACCATTAGTGAATCAGGGTGTTTAACTGTGCTCTCCACATAACAGGGGTCAAGCGGGTCACTACCTCTGCACCGGTACATGCGCGCTCCTCGATTACAGGTAACGGTAAACGTTGCCTCATCAGACCACAACACTGACAACCATTGGTCCTCACCCCAGTTAAGGTACTTGTTAGCAAAGGCAAGCCTACGAAGTCACTGGTTACGTGTAAGAAGAGGCTTTCTCACAGGCTTGTGTAACCAAGTACACAGACTCTTCAAGAAACCGTGCACACTGAAACCTCGCCAAACACTTCTGGGTTGCTCTCCTTAATTTTCCTTGCACTCACACGAGGATTAGACTCCACTGCACGTTCTAACACATTAACAGACCTCGGGGAAGTTTTCCTGGGCCTACCAGACCGTGGTTTCTTTGTAGGAACATCACCACTATTTTCCACTCGGTACCGGGCACACCACCTCCGCACTGTTGACCTAGCCACACTAACCAAATCACTAATTTCCTTCGTGGGGTGGCCTGCCTCCTTTAGAGCAATGATCTGTGATATTATTTCACTCGACAATTCACAGGTAGGGGCCATAGTAAAGTAGCGAAAGCCAAAACACTGCGGGTCACTAGGTAAAAAATGGCGCAACAAGAGAGGGAGGAGCGGCCGGGCTCCTCTCTCTCACACAGCCTGTAGGCAACTGAGGCGCCAGCCAACCAGTGTGCAGTAAGACCTCAGGCTGCCGCGACGTCATGTTAGTGGCCATAACTTCTGGCTCAATTTTTTCTCCCAAGAATGGGTGATTCTTTTTTCACCAAAAGTATTGCGCGCCCTGACACAGGTCCGTAATACTTTTGTCGAGCACTGTATAGTCCTTCTCACAAGCCTTCTCTACTATCTGTCTTACTGCAAATATTTGATCCACACATCCTCTGCCACTCCTAAAGCCACCCTGTTCATCGCCCACCAAGACTTCCGATATCTCTCTTACTTTATAATAATTCTTCCATATACCTTCCCTACCACACTCAATAAACTTGCGCCATGATAATTTCTACACTCTCTTTGTTCACTGTTATTTTTGTACAAGGGTATAATCATAACATTTCATAACACTTCATTTTTTTAAAAAATAGCTCGCCCCACATGGATGTTACATCGAAAAGTAGCCCGCCTTTAGGGGTAAAAATGTTATTACTGTATTTCATTCATAAAAACATGGAAAAATAGTCTAAAGAAATAAATCTCGGGCATTTATTGGTGAACGGGCATTTATTGGTGAACTGATGATTTGGAAAGAAATGATGTACAGCAGTATTATCATGACCCTTGCCTACCCATTTTCTCCTCATCTGACCACTGTCACTCCACCCCTCACTAGCCACTCACCTGTTTTGCAGATGAAATTAAATACGTATGAATTGCAAGCACAATAATTTTGTCCCATATTCCTATGGTCACATTCTATGATCTCATCCCAAGTCTTTTTTGGTGCGGCTCTTGCAATCCTACCCTCAACATTCACACCTCTCACCTTCTGCACCCATTTTCCATCTTCCATTCTCTCAACACGCCTGAACCACTTTACCTGTATTATAGTCCTCCTCATCACAACACTAATATATCTGAATCCTATCTTTCCTTTCAACTCTTCAGTTGCAATTCCGAACCCTCCTGGCCTCTTATTCAAAGGTGCACTACACATCCATCTAATCATTATAATTTCTGTGGAGTCACATGGAGAGACAGGCTGACGAATGAGAATATAAAGGAGCGTTGTGGTGTTGATGTGGATGTGATAGGAAGCGTTATGAGGAACACACTGAGGTGGTTTGGCCATGTGGAGAGGATGGAGGGTGAAAGACTGACGAAGAGAATGTATGTGAGTGAGGTGGAGGGGGGAAGAGGGAGGGGGAGGCCGAGGATGAGATGGAGGGATGGGGTGGAAAGGTATATGAGAGAGGGGGGTGTGAGTTGGGAGCAGGGCAGTGAAATGGCGGGGGACAGGGCGACTTGGAGGCAATTTGTTTGTGGCCACCCCAAACGGGATTGAGGCGTCTGGCAATAGATAGATAGACAGATAGACTTTAGAAATGAACTTCCACAGGAGATGCTGTATGCTGATGTCTTGGTGTTGATTGGAGAGAATGAAAGAAAGGCAGAGGTAAGATCTGGGAGTTGGAGAAATGGAATGGAGCACCAGGGTATGAGAGTAAATGAGGATAAAACAAAAATAATGATATCTAGGGCTGGTGGCAGTACTGTCAAAGCAGAGGGAGAGTGGCCATGTGCAGTTTGCCAAAAGTGTGTTGGAAGTATCACCATCTGGTACAGTATTAGGGATTGAAGGGTGCATAAGAGATGTAGTGGTGTAAAAAGGTAGACTGCGAGATCATTCTGATTTTGTGCGTAAAGTGTGTCAAGGAGAGCACGTTGTGCTTGTCAGGCATGATTGATTGACTGGAAATAATTAAAATCTGGCAGCGCAACTGCCAGGGTCATGTGCCGCCAGACGACGAAGTAAAAGACACAGCAAAATAAAAGGAGCATATTCAAATTAAAGTTAATATCTGTTAGTAGGAATAAAACACTGAAAATAATAAAAGAATAGTTTATAAAATATCAATTACTTATAAAAGTGGAAGGAGACCCGCCTCCTGAAGAAAACTAAAAACATCACTAAAATCGCTAGAGGCTTCACCAAGCATCGAGGACAACCAGTAGGCACCATCTGCCCCCTTATGCCTATGGAGGAATCTCTGACGTAGGTCCCCCAGACTCGGACACTCGACCAGCAAGTGACGGACAGTAAGGGGAACAAGGCAGTCATCACAGTATGGTTGAGGTTCACCATTCATCAGGAACCCAAGTGTAAGCCACGAATGCGAATGCGAAGCCTAGCAAGAGCCACCTCCAATCGCCGTGACATAGAGGGAAGAACCCTTGGCACAACCACTCTCTGAAAGATTTCTTTTAGTTTATTGTGAGAAACAACATCCCACTGCCTCTGCCAACACGTACGAATTGCTTACCACAAGTAAGGTGTTACATCTGAAGCAGGAAGTGGGTAGTCGGTTGGGGGCTGTTGAGAAGACGCAGCTTTAGCTAAAGTATCTGCCCTCTCATTGCCCACCACACCAACATGTGCAGGTACCCAACAGAGTCTACACAGCAGCCACGACGGCCAAAAAGAAAAAGCCACTCTAAAATTGATCAAACCAATGGATGGGATGCATTAAAAGACTCCAGTGCAAACAAAGCACTACACAATGGTCAGGCATGAAAGGATTGATCTTGCTGTTAAGTCTCTTGAGTGTATGGAAGAGTTTCACTATTTGGGGGGCATGTTATTTGCTAGAGGTGTGGCTAGAGCTAGCTTTGTGGCTAGGGTAATGAGTGCTTGGGGGAAATTCATGCAACTGTTGCCTCTCCTGACACTGAGAGGGCTCTCCCTCTGTGCTAAGGGATCTCTGTTTGTGGCATGTGCTAGGAGTGTAATGCTGTACAGTAGTGAGACATGGGCCATAAAGGAAGTGAATATTCATAGGTTCAAATATGCAGAAATGACAATGATTCGATGGACATGTAGTGCATCTTTGAATGCAAGGCCTGAGGGGAAAAAGTTTACAATTGAAGAGTTGAGAGGAAGGGATTGGAGTGCACTAGCGATGTGATAAAGAGGGTCAGACTGAGATGGTTTGGGCATGTGGAGAGGATGGAGGGTGACAATTGGGCATGGAAAGTGAGAAGTGTTAACATCAGGGGTAGGGTTGCATAAAGCAGACCAAAACAGACCTGGGACGAGGTCATAGTGTGTAACCTCAAAGTGGGGTCTGAATAGAGAGGCTGCCAGAAATTGAGCAGCACTGAGAGCCTCCACTGGGTGGCCATGACTGATGCATGCAAGCATGTTCAAGTCTTTATTAACTATTCGATACAACAGTATCCCATCTTCCTCCAAACTGACACAACCACCATATTTAAAATTCACAATACCACTATATACCAACATCCATACCATCCCCTTATTCCTTCATAGTAAACACTTGGCTTGGTCAGACAGATGTAGTCACCTATAGGTAAGAGGAACATACAGCCCTTCATATGTTTATGTTGTGTGTAGCTATGCTTATTAAGTTCCCTCCTCTAAACAATCCCTCTCCAGTCTCCTACCAAAATGTTGCACCAATTCTTTTTTACAACTGCTGCTTCTTACACTGGACAGTTTCCCAAAACCTGCTTGCATAGTGATCTTGTTACTGATGGCATGTTACACCAGTCTATCAATTACTTTGCTCCCTTTACTGTCCACCATTCTACTGTACAAAGTACACCATTGTTCTCAGTCCTTAACCTGTAAACTATGGCCTAAAGAAATCAACCTGCTCACAGTCTTAACCTGTAAACTGCAGCCAAAGAAAATCAACTACTTCAGTTCATGTGCAAAAACCACAGATTTTTTTTTCTCATTCTCAAACTGATATTTTGGTCATACTGGCTACAGAGACTTATGGGATATATCTGTATACACTGTTAGAATTAAATGTGCCATAATTTTGTCAATAGTTTCCTGGTTACCATGCTTCTCTTTTTCTTTTTTTCCCCCCCCCAAGAAAAAATAAAATGCTCTATTAAAAGTTCATGTGCCCCTCTAGAAGCATGTTTCATAGCTAAAAAAAAATTATATATATATATATATATATATATATATATATATATATATATATATATATAAAAGTGGGGTTGGAGTACTTAACTAAAATTAATCACCCATGGGGCAACCCTTGTTCCTTAGGCACACTCTGAGATGGTTGTGGACAGTATCCATCAGGTTCTTGAGGTGTGCTGGTACAGTATCAAACTGTTCAACACTTTCATGGCCTCTTCCAGGAGGGGGATCAAAGACATGTCATGTTGCCATAATTCCCTCTTAACGATGGCCCACAGATTTCCCATTGCATTGATCCAGTTCTCCAGTACCTCACCCTGACAGTCACTGAGGCTGGTAGTCAAGTCTCAGGCCATGTGAGAAGGAACCCTGTCATACATAAAAATGTCCATCTGATACTGCTCAAAACATTCAGGAAGGTGGTCAAATAACAATTCCACGTTCCTATTTCTGTTTATCATTTGTGTGGCAACATAACGAGCTCTCCCTGGCAATGGTAAATGGAACCATCCATTGGTGTTTGACATGCTTCCTGGAGTAGTGTAGGTTGAATGTGTTGCTGCCAAGTCTTCAGTAAACTCTGCCATCTAGGCTTCCAGTCACTGTGAAGGTCAACTTGTTCATCCCCAGAACATGCTAGCACTCATCAGTATCCTGCGAGTGCATGGCAAAAACTGACCCTACGCCACACCAGTCGATGGGTGACGAGGTTTAGCCAGAGGGTGACAGCTCTGATAATCGAGATCACGAAGAATCCTAGATACCGTACATGTGGACACAACAGACAATATATGTGGGTCTCCAGCTTTCACTTCTCTTGCATTAAATACGTGGGTTAGCCTCCAGCTGACATTGGATAATGTGAGTGCACTGTACTGTCTTGTAAGGCCTGCTAGTGCATGGATTTTGAGCAGGAACACCATGGTTACCATACTGCTTGATTAATTTCTGCACTGTCCACATTGACAGTATCACAATTCTTAGCATTTCTTTCAATGCATGGCTTGCCTGGTGCAGGGTGACTATGTTTATCAAGTGATCATGAGTAAAGTGTTGATTCTTGCCCACAATACAAGAAAAGTTCACAGATACAGGGGAGACTTAAAATGGAGGGAATGCAGACCCAAGTGCAATAATCTTCACCCTACCAATGCCTGTCAGCTACAGACCAATCTCTCTGACTCATCATGTGATGATGGATGCCCAGATTTAGTTGCCAGAAATATAACTAACTTCCACTCAACTAGGTAAAAACAATGGGGAGATAAACAATTTTCACCAAATCTGCAGGCAGGGAAATTTTCCTACCATTTAAAAGGCTCCAACATGTTTCCATGCATTGGTGCTGGTCACCTAATGGGAGCTCTCCATGCTGCTAAATCTCTTGGCAGCCTCCATATTCAGTCCCTCATCCCTGAGATCACACTCTATGACTTCATCCCAAAGTATTTTTTGATCTGCCACTCACAACCCTACCACCGAAATTCACATTCCTCACCTTCTGTACCCAACTGCCATCCTCCATCCTCTCATCATGCCCAAACCATCTCAATCTGCACTGGCCCTGGTCACCTAATGAAGGTTCTCCACACTGCTCAATCTCTGGCAGCCTCCCTATTAAGTCCACAGGCATATGTAGCAAGTACAGAGATAGACCGATTATCCGGGCTATATGGTGTTAAGGGGTGACCGATTAGTCTGAAAGCACGATTAATCCGGCAGAAACAAAACACAAGTACTGTACTGTTAGACTGATTTATTTACCGGTAAATGTACACTTTAAGTACCAGAAAGACCTTTCCAGTTCAATGTATATTCCTCCAGTTTGTTTCAGTATTTTTCAGACTATATTCAGTTCGGTAAATCACGTTTTCTTACTGATAGATTTCCTCCCTGTTATTATCGTCACGTTCTAAAGCTGTACCTACGATTGTTTCCAGCACAATGGACGAAACTCATCGTACTCAAATGTGGACTTCGTTTCCCAACTTCTGAACTGAAGATTAGGTTAGGTTACATTATTAGGTGCAGTTAAGCTAGGTTAGGCCAGGTTTAAACACTTAGATTAGAACAGTGTCTTCTGCCATTACATTAACGAATCAAACAAAGAGTCGTCACACCAGAACAGCTAAAAGCAGCAGGGAAACAGATTTAACAGGAAATGTTTATTTACCAACCCAGAAATAATCAGAAAAATATAATAGACTATCAGGATGAACTGATTTGGTAAGGTGCTTTCACTGCTTACAGCAAAGCACTTTACCCCCCTCAAATCCTCAATGTTCGTGAGTTCAGAAATTTGTGTGCTCCCGTGGCAGACCTTGAAACCATTTTTTCAAAGTTATAAAGTCGGTTTCTTTTTCTTACAGATGTGAAAAGACTCGTCTGGTACACCTGTTTTTTTCCCCTCCTCCATAAACCAATCTTGTGATTTGCTGATTCGTGAAAGAAAATTAGGGGGCATGTTACATTAGAATTTAAACATAAAGTTAGGGTGCATGTTACTTTAGCATTTAAACATATCGGCGAAAACATCTGGGATGAAAGGACCGCCGAGCTGTTTGGGATGGTTGAGTAGGGTCGTGTAAACATACCAGTGACCGTTCCCTTCCCATAATTGTTTGCAGTTTTTATGGCTCTCCCTAACTTAACGTTACTGACACCGGTACAGTAAAGCATTGTTCAAGGCTAACAGCCATAAGGGGTTAATGGAATACATTATTGTTTGTATCAATACTCTCTCTTTCACACATACACAAACGAACAAAAGAATGTGCAATAAATGTACACTTAACTGTAAGGAGCAGAAATAACTGTATGCTCTGTCGGTCCGAAATGTGTTGGGAAGCGACATCGAACAAAGAATGTGGAACTGAATGCCACCTTACGAGAACACTTGAGATGAAAGTATTTTTTCTTATTAGTAAACATAATTGTTCCATTTCATCCCCTATAATTGTAAAACTTGTAAATTTTCGTCCAAGCATACACCCTAATAGCCTTACCAATTCAATTCATATTCTCTAGTTTGTTTTCTGTATTTTTCTAGTTTGTTTTCTTATTATCATAACGTTCCTTAAGCCTTACCTACGATTGTTTCCGGCATAATGGAAGAAACTTACTCATAATTAGGGTGCATGTTACATTAGCATTTAAACATATCGGCAAAAACATCTGAGACGAAGTGGCAGGCCGCCTGACTGTTTGAGATGGTACAGGAGGGTCATGAAAACATACGAGTGACCTTCGTTCCCTTCCCATAATTGTTCGCAGTTTTTTATAGCTCTCCCTAACCCAACATCCCTGACACCGGTACAGTAAACCTTTGTTCGAGGCTGACAGCTGTTATGGGGTTAATGGAATGCATTATTGTTTGTATTAATACTCTCTTTCACACATACAGTACACTTAAGAACGAACAAAAGAATGAACAGTAAATGTAAGAGGAAGAAATAACTATGCTCTGTCGGTCCGAAATGTGTTGGGAAGCACGATATCTAACGAAGAATGGAGAACTGAATGCTAACTTATGAGAACACATGAGTAATTTTTTTTTTTTTCTGATTAGCAGACATTCTTGTTTCATTTCGTTCCCAAAAACTAGGAAACCCATTACTTTTCGTCTAAGCATACAGCCTAAAGACTTCACCAATTCACTTCATATTCTTCCAGTTTGTTTTCTGTGTTTTTCTGTTTTGAGGGTAGTAAATTACCTTCTCTTGCTGAAAGATTTTCTCTTTTATTATCACGTTCTTTAAGCCGTACCTACGATTGCTTCGTGCATAATGGAAGTAACTCATCGTACAAAAAAGTGGATTTAGTTTCCCAATTTCCCAACTGGAGCCCAGGTTAGGTCAGGTTAGGTTAAATTATTAAGTAGTTAAGCAAGGTTAGGCTAGGTCAGGAGTATCAGTTGCCTCACCAAACTCCACCCTACCATCCTTGTGATCGAGTTGTGAGCAGGAGGTGTGGGTGGGGGCAGGGTGAGTAGACTCTCTCTGGTTTATCCATGCCTTTCTTCCTAGCAACTGGATGCTTCCTGTTTAAACCGGAGCATTCGTACGGATAATTCTATGAATTACTGTACCACTGAACCGTTGGGTCACGGCCCGGATATACCGAAAGCTGGATAATCCGAGCCTGGATAATCGAGCTTCCACTGTAATGAGAAGGGTGGGTATATGAAATATAATAAAAATAATCTGGTTTTACGCCAGGTATCCCAGAAGGGCTAAAGCATTGCCTCCGGGTAGAGGACTTTTGGATTGTAGCGTGTAGCATTTTATGACCGGATGCCCTTCCTGATGTCTATCAATGACCCTTGGGTGGATTCGATCCTATGACCCTTCGGTCAGAGCGTAGCGCTCTAACCCACTGAGCCATGGCTGGGTGGTGAACCGAATCAACAGAAGGCAATGACTGATTATGAGTGTGTGTGGATAACAGAATGAGAAGGTATGTAATGGATGCAAGAGCATACAGAGGTTGAGGGGTGGACTTTCTGACCACCACTTGGTGGTGGTGAAAATAAAGGTACAAGTGCTATGGAAGAATTGAAGGAAGGAAAGACAGGAGAAAGAACTCCATACAAGGAGGGTAGAAAGGTTGCAAGAGCATGGACAAAGGGCAGAATATAAGAGAGGTGGATGAGTGACTGGGTAAATATGACCTGGAAAAGATGGGGGAAGTGGAAGGTGTGTGCAAAATATTCAGAGAAGAAATCTGTGCAGCATATGAGGCAGTGTGTGGGGTGAAGTGAGGACAAAAGGGAGTACAACGAACAGCATGGTGGGATGAAGGGGTGAGGCAAGCTGTGGCGCAAAAGAAGAAAGCATATAGTGAGTGAATGGGAAGCAGAGGCATGCAGGAAGTTGAGAGGCAGAACAGAGAGTTATATATGCAGAGGAAGAGGTGAAAAGATTAGTAAAGAAAAAAAAGAAGAGAGTGGATGAGGAATCTGGAAGGAATTTGAATGTAAAGTGGAGAGAATATGAGAGAATATTATGGAAGGAGGTAAAGAAAGTTAGACAGGGTGATAAAAAAGTTAGTAGGGGAGTGAAAGATAAAAATGGTGGAGTGATAATGGAGATGGGCAAAAAAGTGAGCAAATGGTGACAACACTTCAAGGAAATGTTACACATAGAGAATGAAAGTAATGCTACTATAAGTGGCTGAGGAATGGCCAGGAGAAGGAGGGAGGTGAGAAGACTGGAAGGAATCAGTAGGATGGAAGTTGTGGAAGCAGTGAAGAAAGTCAAAATGGGGAAAGCCCCAGAAATTGATGGAATGTGTGGTACAATGATGAAGCATGGGGGAGAGATAGCAGGAAAATGGATATGGAAGATGTGTAGATTGGCCTGGGAGGAAGGTAGGGTCCCGGGGGATTGGAAGTCAGGTATAATTATTCCCCTGTACAAAGGAAGAGGGGAAAAAAAAGAGATGTGCGGTAATCATAGGGGCATTTGTCTTCTTAGTGTAACACGAAAAATATAAGGTGGGATAGTTACTAAGAGTTTGGAAAATAACAGAGGAATTACTTGGAGAGGAACAGGAAGGTTTCAGGTAGGAAGAGGTTGTGTAGATCAGATATTCAGTCTAAGGTCTTTAGTGGAAAACTTTCTAGAGAGGGGAAAGTTGTATGTGACCTTCATGGATTTGGAGAAAGCATATTTCAGAGTGGATAGAAAAGCAATGTGGGAAATATTATGAACACATGGAATAAATGGGATGCTGCTGAATGCCATAAAGAGTATATATGAGGGTGCTAAGGCTGCAGTGCATGTGGATAGTGAACTGAGTGCATATTTCCTATCTGAATGCTCTACTGAAACAGGGATGTGTCATGTATCCATGGTTGTTCAATCTGTAGATGGAAGAGGTTATAAAAGAGATACCAGTACAATGTAGAGCAGTGGATGTTAGAGCTGCCTTACTAAGACAGGGCAGCGTTGGGAACTTTTCTGTACTGTTGTCTGCAGATGATACTGTATTATTATATGAAGATGAAGGACAACTGCATGGCTTGATGAATGAGTTTGGGACAGTCTGTAAGAAACATAATTTAAAGGTAAATGTATGGATAAGTAAAGTTATGGTCTTTGAGAGAAATGAAGTCACTGATTGTACAGTGAGTGTGGATGAGGAGGAAAATGAAAATGTGAGTGCATGTAAGTACCTGAGTAGTGTGATGAGTAAGGATGGAAGTCTGGAGGATGAAGTGCTTGAAAGGGTACAACGTTTCGTTTCATTTTTAAAGGCTCCAACATGCTTGCATGTGTCGGCCTTGGTCACCTAATGGCGGCTCTCCACGCTGAACGATCCATTGCAGCCTCCCTGTTCAGTCCCTTAACCCTAAGGTCACACTTAATGACCTCGTCCCATGTCTTTCTCGGTCTACCCCTCATAACCCCACCCCCAATATTAACACTTATCACCTTCCTCACCCAATTATCATCCCCCATCCTCTCCACATGTCCAAACCATCTCAATCTACCTCTCCTCATCACAACACCAATACACTCCAGTCCCATCCTACCTCTCAACTCTTCCATTGTAAACTCAGCCCCTCCAGGCCTTGGACGCAGGGACGCACTGCACATCCACCTAATCATTGTCATTTCTGTACGTCTGAGCCAGCGAATATCTTCCTCCTTCATTGCCCAGGTCTCACTGCCATACAGCATTACACTCCTAACACATGCTGCATACAAAGACTCCTTAGCACGTAGGGAGAGCCCTCTCAATGTCAGGAGAGGCAAGAGCTCCCTGAACTTCTTCCAACCATTTCTCACCCTAGCCACAGAGCTAGCTCCAGCCCCACCCCCAGCACACAACATGTCTCCCAAATTACAAAACTCTTCCACACAATCAAGATATTCACCAGCAAGTTCAATCCTTTCACGTCTGACAATTTCCACCTGCTCACCCCGGCACGCCGTACACATAAAATCAGCATTATCTCACAGTCTACCTCTGATACCACTACATCTCTTATGCACCCATTTATCACACACACACCGCACAAGATGGAATTACTTCCCACGCCCTTGTGGCAAACTGCACATGGCCACTCTCCCTCGTCTTTGACAGTACCGCCACCAACCCCAGATATCATCACTTTTGTTTTATCTACATTTACCCTTAAACCCTTTTGCCCCATACCATCTCTGCACTTCCTAAACCTTTCCTCCGCCTCCCTTTCATTCTCTGCAATCAACACCAAATCATCAGCATACAACAACTCCCACGGGAGTCCGTTTCTAAAGTCACGTGAAAGGGCTTCAAGTACCATGATAAACAACATGGGACTCAAGACTGACCCCTGATGCACACCAACATTCACGGAAAACTCTTCACTCAAATCTCCATTCACTCTCACCTGGGTGTGAGCACCCACATACATGGCCATAACCACCCTAACCAGCCACTCCTCCAAGCCAAGCTTTCTCATTGCCCACTTCACCACCTCTCTAGGGACTCTGTCAAAGGCCTTTTCCAAATCAACAAAAACAAAATAAAGATCCCTTCTCCTACCAATATATTTTTCCTGAAGCTGTCGAACAATGAATATGGCATCAGTGGTCCCCCTACCTGGCATGAACCCGAACTGCATCTCACCAATATTCACTCTTTCTCTAATCATACCTTCTAAAACTCTCTCCATTACCTTCATTATCTGATCTAAAAGCTTTATACCTCTATAATTTCTTCTTTCCAGGGCATCACCCTTCCCTTTATACACATTTACAATTACACTCTTCAGCCAATCATCTGGGACAACACACTCATAAATAATCCTATTTATCAGGTCAGTGACTAAACTCACCCCTATATCGCCTGAGGCCTTCAACATTTCGGCAGTCAACCCAGACACACCTGCTGCCTTCCCCACCCTCATCCTGCCTATTGCCTCACTCACAGTAGCAGTATCAATCAAAGGCCAAGGGCCAGACACTGGATCTGCTGGCTCCAAACCTTCCCTGTCCCAGTCAAACTCCTCATTCAACAACCGGTTATAATGCTCTCTCCATGCATCTTTAATATCCTCACTGTTCACCACTACCCTTCCTTCATCATTCTTCACACACTGCTCACCTATGATATCCCGATTATCCCTCTTCACCTGACCTGCCACCCTAAATACATTTTTCCTTTCCCCATGATTTAGGTTATCAAGTAACTGTCTCTGTGACTCAGACCTTGCCCTGTATACCTCTCTTCTAGCCCTACGCTTGGCAGCCAAATATTCCTCTTTGCTACCACCCTTCTTCCATTCCCGGAAAAGCCTACTTTTCTCCTTAATTGCAGCTTCTACACCCTCATCCCACCACCAAGTTACTTTATGTCTTGGTGGTCCTCTTGTCCAGCCACATGTTACATCAGTAACTCTCAAGAAATTGTTCTTGAGGAAGAAAAATTACTGGTTCTTTGAAAGCAGTGACAGGAAACAAGGAAGTGAGCATGGAAGTAAAAAAACAGTTGCTGCATCATAATGTGATACCAATTCTAACGTATGGAAGTGAAGCTTGGACCTTGCTGGAAGGACACAAGTCAAGAGTGACAGCAGTGGAAACGAGTTATTGGAGAGGAGCATGTGGCGTTACATGGAGAGACTGACTGACACATAAGGCAGTGAAGGAGCATTGTGGTGTAGATGTGGATGTGATAGAAAGCGTTAGGAGAAATACACGGAGGTGGTTTGGCCATGTGGAGAAAATGGAGAGTGAGAGACTAACAAGGAGAGAAAGTGTGCATGCGTGCGTGCGTGTGTGTGTGTGTGAGGTGGGGAGAGAGGGAGGGGGAGGTCAAGGATGAGATGGTGGGATGGAGTGGAGAGGTATATGAGAGCTGGGGGTGTGAGCTGGGAGGAGCACAGTGAAATAGCGGGGGACAGGGCAACATGGAGGTGATTTGTTTGTGGCCACCCCTTACAGGATTCAGGCATCTGGCAACAGATAGACTGACCCCACAGATTACATGGTCTGCCAATTGCAACCCTACCCCAACATTCACACTTCTCACCTTCACACCCAATGTCATCCTCTATCTTCTCATTATCTCAACATGTCCAAAGCATCTCAATCTACCCCTCCTCAACACACACCAATTCATTCAAGTCCCATCCTTCCTCACAACTTTTCAAATGCAATCCTAACCCCCTCCAGGCTTGCATTCAAGGACATACTACACATTCATCTAATTATTGTCATTTCTGTGCATTTGAGCCTACGAATATCCTCTTCTTTTACTGCCATGTCTCTCTAACATACAGCATTACAATCCTAACACATGCCACATACAAAGATCTCTTAGGATGGAGGGAGAGCCCTCTCAATGTTAGGTGAGGCAACAACTCCTTGAATTTCCTCCAACCACTCCTTACCCTAGCCACATAGCAAGCTCCAGCCTCAATCCAGAATATAACATGTCCCTCAAATACCAAAACTCCTCCACACACTCAAGAAACTCTCACGCATGATTAATCCTTTCACATCTCACAATCACTACATGCTCTCCCTGACACAATGAACCCATGATATCACCATTACTTTGTAGCCAACCTCGAAATAATGCTGATTTCATGTGTGCGGTGCATCAGGGAGAGCATTTCTAGGTTTTGCTGCATATACTTTTGATAAGCACTGTATCATCTGTAATCCATCCAAGACCAATTACATGGGTATGAGACAGATATGGCTACTGCAACATCAGTACTGTGTACAAATTTCCCAGTTAATATCTAGTGTACCATAGCCATAATCAGCACCTACAAAAAAGCACTGGATTTTCTGTTTTAACTGATCTCTTCTGAGGTATATAGCATTCACAGCCACATCCTGTTTTGAGGTATCGCAGTGTTTGTGGGTTGTGTACAACTGATACACTGCAACATATTCTTTTTCAGTCTGCCCCCCCCCCCCCAACGTTTTAACCTCTTGTCTTTTAAATGCAATGTCTAGACACCCCAACAAATATGAAGTTGAATATTTTGTTATTTATTAATATTATCATAACAGGTGGTGAGTGGTGGTGGCCATCATCCACTCACTTGATGTAATGCTGCCTACTTCTTTCACCTATCATAACTGGTGGTAAGTGGTTTTGACCATCATCCACTCACCTGATGTAATGCTGCCTACTTCTTTCACCTTTATCATTACCTCCACCAAGGAGGTTAAGTTTTACCCCACGTTGGTTGGTTTATCTGTTTGTCTGTCTGTTATCATTATTACTCAAAAAGTTTTGAATGGATTTTGATGATATTTTGTGGAAGGGTGGGCCATGAGCCAAGGAAGATATGATTAAATTTTGGATCCAGATCCGGAGTATCCCCCACAATATCTCCAAAAGTTCTCAAAGAACTTCAATCAAATTTCATGGAAAGGTGGGCCATGGACCAAAAAAGAATTGATTAAATTTTGGGGCAGATCTGGATTTGGATCTGGATCCTATATCCATGGATCAGGATCAGGATCCTTTTTAACAGCAATGGCATTGGTGGAGGTATGCACTGAGCGCTTTCTAGTTCTTTTTGTGTCTGTTGTCCTCACTTCCTATTTCTCCCATCTTTCCTGACACTTTTATTACTCTTCTTTCATTTCAGGTAGCTTTACATTGAGTGCCAAGCCGAATGGTTTTCAGTCGGCCAGGAAACCATTTACAGCACTGGGTGGTAATCATATAACTAACCCATACATGTCAGCAAGTGGGTTGGCGGAGGGTTAGTGCCCTCCCCAGAAAACAACTATCTCAATGACAAACAAACACCCCTTACAGGAGTATGGTGTCTGGCTAAAGACAGACAGATCATTTCGTTTTTAAAGGCTACAAAATCTTTGCATGCGTCGGCCCTGGTCACCTAAAGGCGGCTTTCCACGCTGCACAATCCATTACAGCCTCCCTGTTCAGTCCCTTAACCCTGAGGTGACAATGACCTCGTCCCATGTCTGTGTCGGTCTACCCCTCATAACCCCACCCCCAATATTAACACTTCTCACCTTCCTCACCCAATTATCATCCCCCATCCTCTTCACATATCCAAACCATCTCAATCTACCTCTCCTCATCACATCAATACATTCCAGTCCCATCCTACCTCTCAACTCTTCCATCATAAACCCAGTCTCCCTAGACCTTGAATGCAGGGACGCACTACACATCCACCTAACCATTGTCATTTCTGAACATCTGAGCCAGCGAATATCCACCTCCTTTGCTGCCCTGGTCTCACTACCATACAGCATTACACCCCTAACACATGCTGCATACAAAGACCCCTTAGCACGTAGGGAGAGCCCTCTCAATGTCAGAAGAGGCAACAGCTCCCTGAACTTCTTCCAACCACTTCTCACCCTAGCCACAGAGCTAGCTCCAGCCCCTCCTCCTGCACACAAAATGTCTTCTTAATAAAAAAAACTCTTCCACACACTCAAGAGATTTACCAGCAAGTTCAATCCTTTCACGCCTGACAATCTCCACCTACTCTCCCCAACACGCCGTACACATAAAATCAGCATTATCTCGCAGTCTACCTCTGATACCAATAAATCTCTTGTGCACCCATTTATCACAAATACTGCACAAGATAGAATTACTTCCCATGCCCCTGTGGCAAACTGCACATGGCCACTCTCCCTTGTCTTTGACAGTACCGCCACCAACCCTAGATATCATCACTTTTGCTTTATCTGCATTTACCCTTAAGCCCTTGTGCCCCATACCATCTCTCCACTTCCTAAACCTTTCCTCTGCCTCCCTTTCTTTCTCTGCAATCATCAGCTTACAACATCTCCCACAGGAGTCCGTTTCTAAAGTCACGTGAGAGGGTTTCAAGTACCATGATAAACAACATGGGACTCAAAACTGACCCCTGATGCACACCAACATTCACAGAAAACTCTTCACTCAAATCTCCATTCACTCTTACCTGGGTGCGAGCACCCACATACATAGCCATAACCACCCAAACCAGCCACTCCTCCAAGCCACGATTTCTCATTGCCCACTTCACCACCTCTCTAGGGACTCTGTCAAAGGCTTTTTCCAAATCAACAAAAACAAAATACAGATCCCTTCTCCTACCAACATATTTTTCCTGAACCTGTCGAACAATGAATATGGCATCAGTGGTCCCCATACCTGGCATAAACCCAAACTGCAACTCATCAACATGCACTCTTTCTCTAATCATACCTTCTAAAACTCTCTCCATTACCTTCATTATCTGATCTAAAAGCTTTATACCTCTATAATTTCCTCTTTCCAGGGCATCACCCTTCCCTTTATACACATTTACAATTGTACACTCTTCAGCCAATCATCTGGGACAACACACTCATAAATAATCATATTTATCAGGTCAGTGACTAACCTCACCCCTATATCTCCTGAGGCCTTCAACATTTTGACAGTCAACCCAGACACACCTGCTGCCTTCCCCACCTTCATCCTGCCCATTGACTCACTCACAGTAGCAGCATCAACCAAAGGCCAAGGGCCAAACACTGGATCTGCTGGCTCCAAACCTTCCCTGTCCCAGTGAAACTCCTCCTTCAACAACCAGCTATAATGCTCTCTCCATGCATCTTTAATATCCTCACTGTTCACCACTACCCTTCCTTCATCATTCTTCACACACTGCTCACCTATAATATCCCGATTATCCCTCTTCATCTGATTGGCCACCTTAAATATACTTTTCCTTTCCCCATTATTTAGGTTATCAAGTAATAGTCTCTGTGACTCAGACTTTCCCCTGTATATCTCTCTTCTAGCCCTACGCTTGGCAGCCAGTATTCGTCCTTGCTACCACCCTTCTTCCATTCCCGGAAAAGCCTTCTTTTCTCCTTAACTGCAGCTTCTACACCCTCATCCCATCACCAAGTTACTTTATGTCTTGGTGGTCCTCTTGTCCAACCACATGTTACATCAGTAACTTTCAAGAGATTGTTCTTGAGGGCTCTGTACGGTTCATTAACACCTCTGTCTACAGCTCCCTGTTCAGCCACCACTCTCCTCAGCTCACTATAGAAGGCATCCCTTACTACTTGGTTTTTCAGCTTCCATATTTTCCTCCTAGGTACACAAGTCCTCTTTTTCATCACTTGTTCTTTAAGTACCATATCACAAATCAATAGCTTGAGATGCTGCACACACTCATCGCTTCCTGTAACTTTAACTTCCCTCACTAACCTCCTATCAGCCCTCCTAACCAGAAAATAATCTATCTGACTGCTATTTCCCCCAGACTCATACGTAATTAACCTACTCTCTCTTTTCCTAAAATATGTGTTGCACACAATCATGTCTGTTGCCTCCCCAAACTCGAGTATCCTTTCCCCTTCCACATTCCTTATACCATACACACATCCCCCATGTACTCCTTCATAACCTTGTGCTACATCACCTACATGACCATTTAAGTCCCCTTCCAAAACCACTATCTCATCATCCCGCATACCACCCACTACATGTATTAAATCATCCCAAAATCTATCTTCCTCTGCTTCATCCAATCCTGCCTGTGCAGCATATGCCGATATAACTGAAGCTATCTTTCTATCAAATACAATTTTCACTACCAACATCCTATGGCTTACTCTTATAACATTCATAACATATTCCACCCATTTCTCCACAACCATCACACCAACACCCCCATATCCATCTGTCCCCCACTGCCAAAACAGTTTATGGTGACAGTCCTTCCCAACAATCTTTCTGGCTGATCCACCCCTGTACCGGACTTCCTGCAAACACGCCATATCCACCCACCTCTTACTGAATGCCTCAACGACTTCCCCCGCTCTTCCCCTCAAACTTACCACATTCCATGAACCCACTCATCCCCCTGGGTGATTTACTGTCCTCAGGCTTGCTTTGAAACTTATTCTTGTGTTCTGTCATAGATAGATACTGCAAATAATTATCAATATCATTATATTCCTCATTTTGTCTCCCTCCCACAAATTTTCCTCATTCTGTCTTCCTCCCCCAACATTATAAATTCGTCTTTCAAATGCAATGTCCTGACACCATAAATGGAACAAAGCATGTTACAGTATTTCTATACAATTATTACCAGTATAAGAGGCCCACACCTTTTATGTGTGGAACCTGAAGGCAGGATGGCACCCACATCAATGAAGATGATGGCCAATGTCGGAACATTTGCATTTGACATGCACAACCTCTCTACGTCCATCTTTTGCTACGAGCAAACTCTGACTTTATTCACTATTACGACCTTCTTTGACCTTCAACGTCAAATCCAACTATGTTCACCCCACCATTTTAGGGGGTGAGGAACTTTTTCTCTTTATGCAAGAAAGAAGGAACCAAAGGCCAGGAGCCCGAAAACCATTCCCTCCAAGAAAAATAAAAAACAATACAAAAGAGCCAAATTCAAGATCAGATCATTTCAAGATGCCTGGACACACTGCATTTGAAAGACTGGAGATCATAGGAAGTAGGAAACAGAGACAGAGGGAGACAGTTCCAGAGTTGGCCTGCTGCATAAATGAAGGACTGGGAGTAACGGTTAACTTTTGCATTAGATAGCTGGACAGAAAAGGGATGAGAATTTGTTGCTAGACAGGTGCCACGCATCCGTCGCAGAGGTGGAGGGATGCAAGCAGACATTTCAGAGAAGCAGTGACCATTGAAGTTGCGACAGAAAAGAGATAAAGATGCAACGGTGTAGCAAAGAGACAGAGGTTGAAGAGAGCCAGTAGAAGGAGGAGAGTTAATGAGACAAAAAGCCTTTGGTTCCACCCAATTGAGAAGAGCCATATGTGGCGAGCCTTCCCACACATAGAGTTGTACTCTAAACAGGGGCGAATAAAACCGTGTATAAAGTCAACAACTGTGCAGGAGTAAAGAAGGTACAGAGTCGGCTTAGCACACCTAATCTCATGGAAGCAGATTTTACAAGAGATGCAATGTGATCATTCCAAGATAAGTCCCGAGTAATTGAAACCCTAAGCATGTTCATGGATGATGCAGGATTAAGCTGAATTTTATTAAACATTACTGGGTACTCCTGTGGAAGATTGTGACGGGTTGATAGGTGTAAAACTGAGTTTTTGATGCATTAAAAAAAAAACAAGATTATTTTTACCCCAGTCAGAGATACGAGCAAAGTCAGACATTAGGTGTGCCATGGCCTCATCCCTCGTCTGTTGAAGTAATTGCTGAGATGGACGTTGCGGGAACCGAATGAAAAGGTGAAGGGTGGAATCATCAGCGTACCAGTGGATAGGGTTAGATGTACAGCTTAGAATGTCATTGATGAATAAAAGGAAGAGACTTGTGTACTGTCACCTCTGCGATCCAGACTTTTACATGGTCAAAAGGGGCAGAAAACAAGTCACTATTGATGACCAATGTATGCTGGAATGGTCAGGAACTCAGATTGATGGAGACTCTCTCCCATTAGCGGCCTCTTCGGGTGCGTTTATTATACTTCAAGTGGCCAAGTTAAGAGTGGTAGCATGCCAAAATGACGGGGCCAGTCTCCAACTAGGCCAACCCAAGCCCAACCTTCGCAGTTTCCCAGAATGCTTCTAAGTTGCACATTAATAAACTACTAGGTAAGCTCTATACCACCAGTTATCAAAGGTCATACAACCAATAAAGTACAAGTGGGAGGGAATGTGTATTAACAAGACCAAAAGGTAGAAATCTTCCCCAGCTACTTGCTTTACAGATTAAACATGAATCAGTTGGCACATTGTTCAAAAAATATATCTCTATATGATCCTAATATCAAATCCACAAAACTTAGCTCCTCTGTCCCAGTCCACTGTGTTTCTTCATAATCATCCCTCTGAGCACAAATTTCACTGGTCCAGTCCTCTGCCACTGCCGACCTTAACTTCCACACTGGGACCTTGATTCACTGGGACTTCGACCTCCACGCCTGGACTTGGACTCATTGGTACTTAGACCTCCACGCTTGGACCCGCTCACTATTCAGCTCAAAAATGTAGGGGAGGTGAGCGGGAACACAGGACTCGCTTCTCCAAAGGCTAATGGCATCACCATTACACTTCAGAATTCCTTGGAGGGGGGGGAGGATGACGACAGTACCGACCAACTGCCACCTACCACGGCCGGTGAGCGAGACAGACACGCCAAAACTGCGTGATGCAAGAGGGAGCGGGGGATGACGGCGTACGCAATTTAAGATTATTATTATTACGAACTCATGATAGACTCGGTGCGATGTCTTTCCCCTTACAATCAATTACTCAATAAAAATGACATTCTCTAGTTATAATAATTACTCAGCAACCTCTCTCTATTTATACTCTTACATCGAAAAACCATAAAAATTATCGTGCTTTACATCACTTTGCGCACACGTACATTATGCTGGATCACGTGACCAAAGGCACATGTTCCCATCTCACTCGAGTTTTCTATATTATAAAGAGACTTAATACTAGTAAATTACAGTAGGAAAAAAAAAAAGTGACTTAGCAACTAGGTAACTTAATCTATGTTCTGGTCATGTCTGAATGGAAAGAGCCATGCCTCGGCCACACTCTCTCACTTAACCGAACTTTTGGTCATATAAAATGAACTAGATACAACTCATTATCACTTCCGGGCACTACAGTTGGTGATAGGACAGAGCCCTGAGGAACACCACTGTTGATAGATCTAGGAGAAGAACGATGGCCGTCTACAACAGCCACTATAGAACTACCAGAAAGGACGCTATAGATGAAGGCACAGATATAAGGAGAGAAACTGTAAGAGGGCAGTTCACACATTAAAGATTTATGCCAGACTTGATCGAAAGACTTTGAGATGTCAAGTGCAATGGCAAAGCTTTCGCCAAAGTCCCGAAAGGAGGATGACCAGGAGTCTGAAAGGTAGGTGAGAAGATCGCCAGTGGAGCGTCCCTGATGGAACCCATACTGACAATCAGAAAGAAGGTTGTGATAGGATAGATGCTTTACAATTTTTCTGTTAAGAGTTAACTCAAAAACTTTTGAGACAGGATATTAAAGCAATTGGAGGATAGTTAGAGGGTTGGGAATGGTCACCATTCTATGGGACTCGCTGAATGAGAGCAAACTTCCAGCAAGAAGGAAACGTACAGGTTGACAGACAAAGGCAAAAGAGTTTACCTAGGAAGGGTGTAAGCATTGAAGCACAGTTCTTGAGGACAACAGGAGGGACTCCATCAGGCCCATATGCCTTGTTAGTATTAAGGCTAGTGATGGCAGAAAATACATCAGCTGAAGGAATTTTAATGTAAGCCATGAGGATGTCTGAGGGGGGCAGTGATGAGGGAACAGCGCCAGAATAGTCTAAGCTGGAATTGGAGGAGAAAGTCTGAGCGAAGAGATCTGCTTTATTAGTAGAAGTAGTAACTTTTAAGAAAAACAAATTTTGAAATGGCCTCATTATGGCCCCTGTTGACCTTGAAGGCCAAAGAAACACAACCATCGACAAGACTGGTTACACGTTGAGGGGGGGGGAGGGATCTGTGAAGTGACTTTTTTACCTAGATAACCAAACCATATGTGCTCCCTATGTGTCAGCAAGTGGGTTGGTGGAGGGTTAGTGCCCCTCCCTGTAAAACAAATAACTCAAAGTCAAATGGCCACCCCTTACAGGATTATGGCATCTGGCAATAGATAGATAGATAGCATACTTCTATGGTTTTATCGCATGCTCCCCAATTTGATACTGGCTTTTTTCCACCACCACTACCTAGCATAACTTTACAGTGGAGGTTAGCTGGCACAAAGCGCCAACCAGCCTCCATTTTTTATTATTATTATTATCTGAAACAGCAACATTTTTCTGGTGCTGGTGGTTGGAGGTGGAGGGAGGGAGGGAGGGAAGTGGCAAATATTTTGCAGGTATTCGAGACAGAGAGAGTGAGAGAATCACATGGCAATCTCCTTGTTGTCGACATGCAAGAGGTCCTACGATATAGCACTGGGGCATGGATGAATGAACTAAAGAATGGATGGATGGATGATGGACAAGTAGATAAAATATTGGTAAATTTACAGGTAAACAGATATAGATGGCATATAGTACTGATCTCTGTAAGAAAAATGAGGCACTAGACACTAAAACACACATGCATGTAAAAATGTGAGTCCACACCTATGAACTCATATGGCATCACCTTGAAATGGAAATTGAAGAGAATATGGTCAGTGCCCTCCTTCTCCTTGAGCTGTACCATATCAGTGTGCAAGGGTGAGTCGGAGTCCACAATAAGCAGCTTTACATTCCACTCATACAGACTATCATTAACCAGTTCCACACTGTAAACTCCTGCAATGAAAAAAGAAAGAAAAAAAAAAAGCTCAATACCAGGTAGTACATATTTAATATTAGTGTTACTTTAACAAAACACAAAACTTGTGTCCTACATTCTTCAAATACCCTACATGGCACACTGTGATGTTAAATTACAGGCCCCCCAAAACAGACACAGTTATGATGGAAAGATGCAAAGGAAATAAAAATCTGGAGGGATGCTGAAGCAATAAGATAGGAACTACACTGAAAGTTACATCAAATCATTGGTAATATAAAATATCTAAGAGGAATGCCATAAGTGCCTTAAGCTTTGTAAACTAGCTAATTAATCAAAGTTAATTTTTGCTCATCATCATCATCATCCAGACCTCCCTTCCCATCATAGGGTGGGGTGGGGCAGGGGTCCAGAAAAACTATCCAAAGATTGCCCAAATGAATGAGCCACTTGCCCATTCATTCACCACTGAAGTCCATGGAATCCTGGCTCCACCTGATAGGTATCTATCCATCAATCTTTCTCCTATGAATGCATGCATGCATGCTTGCACACACACAAACAAAATAATTTCCAAGGGAAGTGGGGGGGAATGTTCTGTTCATTCCACTAAGCACCACTGGCAGCGACTTTCCACCAACACAGATTTTTTGTTTTCAACAAGAAATTATTTAATATTTATTTCCATGGCAAGCAGAAATATCTTCCGTTCTTTCCATTAGGCGCCACTGGCAACATCCTCCCAGCAGCCCACTACTTGCTTGCTTTTGGATCTACTGTGTGATCTCACATCTAACGAATTCACATCTAATGACACTATTGGACCTCTATCTATATTTATATCTAATGAGGAAGTTTAAAATCTAACGAAAAAATCCCGGGCGAACAGTTCAAATCTGCAGCCACCTTGGCCGAGTGCGTGATGTCATTGGCGTCCACCCTCCCTTCACACTGCCTATCCCCAGTTGAGTTAATGGCTAAAGAAGAGGAAAACAAAGTTATGGCTGGCTACCTGTCCAGGAAGATTACCAATCTGGCAGAAACAGAAGAGTTTCTGCGTGGTACCAGCACATCAGAGTCTCTGGATGGGAAAGGTGTTACCTCAGCTACAGAAACTAAACCAGGAGCTCAGTGAAACCTATGCAAAGAAAGTGAATGAAAGAATACAAACAGTTATCACCGAATATTTAAACAAACGGCGTGAGCTTGGGGAAGTTGTGGCAAAACTCGATGGAAATGAAGGACAAGAGACTGTGAGTGATGATGATAAGAACATAGAGAATCTTCTTGGTGACATTCCTGGTGACTTTTCTGGATTTGTTGGGAAGGAAAAAACATGCAGACGAAAAGATAACAAAACTCAGGAAGGCATCACGAGGGGCAATGGAGAGCAAGAAGAGGGAGGAAGAGCAGCCTAGTAGCCTCCCTTCCCGCCTCGGATACCACCTTTCGTCTTACCCATTCACCTCATTCATTACTCACAAGTGAGTTATCCAAATAATTTCTTCTTTATTTTATATTTTATATCACTAACGTCAATAACTTACATAGTGAGTGAAAATAGGGTCGAAATAGGAGTTCGGTCCATTTTTTTTTTTTTTTTTTTTTTACCTATTATAATTTTCCCCATATGTTTACGTATTCGCATCTAACGAAATAGCATCTAACGAGTGTGTTTTGGTACCTATTACTCATTAGATGTGGGACCTTACTGTACTCATTTCCATCCCACCTCACTTTTAATAAATATTCTTAGTGCCTGTTGCTCCCTCCATGAAGAATAATAAAATGTTTACATAAAAATTAATCCATGTGGTGCCAGCTTGCCTCCTCTTTGTTATGTAGCACAGTTAGCTGATTGCTCTCAGCTCTACTCATATCCATGTATGCATCTCACTGTCACTTTTATTAACAATACATGTATTCTTAGTGCCTGGAGCTCAACAGGTATTGAGTGCTGGTGAAATATGTCTATAATGGAATGATATTTATTAATTCATTCTTATTAAAATCACATTAACCCCTTAACCGCGGGGCGTCACTTTCGTGACACTTGGGAGCAAGGGATCATACTGCGGGGCGTCACTTTTGTGACTCTGTGTTATTTTGAATTCACCCGGGCTTTCACGTGGTGGCTTGTATCATCTATCAGTACTGCCAATGTCCAACACTAGTCAGCACTCCTAATCTCATCTGTACTCCCATCCATTGTTGATAATTTAGCCATTTCTCCCCGTTCTTGACTCCCCTCCCTACGCCCCCTCCATTACCCTATCCTCTCGCCTGTCCGGCCGTGCTACGCTAAGTAAATCTTCCCTGGAATTTTTCACTAATTTCATCCATTGAAATAAGCCCTATGCCCAATTCTTATACCAAATAATATATACAAAAAAGAAATAAGGTAAGTGATAGTGCCATACACCTGGAATTGGCTAATTATCACCTGACAACACCTCACGTGCACTCGTTCGCTAATTTTCGCTGTTTATTTCCCCTTGAAATATGCCGTATAATCTATTTTCATAATAAATATACATATAAGGAGGGAAAGGAGATGCCTAAGTGATATTTTCATTCACCTGGAGCTACCTAATTTATAATGTATTGTCTAGATTTCCTGCCAATCATTTCACTGCTATATATTAGCTGCTGTCAAGGGGCTAACATTAGCAGTAATGCATTTCCCTAGGTAGGCCACCACCCCAGCCCACCCTTATCAGTTCACTCTCATCTTCCAATGTGAAGGTACGTCTGTTTGCTCTGGCTAACTTCAGGCACTTTTCACCCCCATGCAAAGGGCCCTGTGACCTTTACCCCCTACTAAACCTCGTGTGGAAAGAGGTAAAGGGCTGACAACTGATAAAAGAGTGACTACGATCTTTCTATTGAGTAAAACAGTGCAAGTGGAATTGTAAATAATGTGTAAACAGCAAGTGAAAGTAATGAATGAAAATATACATGAACAGTGGAAAATAGTTTTATAAGTTTATAAGTTTTATAAGCTTGGACGTTGTTGGAAGGACACAAGTCAAGAGTGAGAGCAGTGGAAATGAGTTATTTAAGAGGAGCTTGTGGAGTCACGTGGAGAGACAGGCTGACGAATGAGGATATAAAGGAGCGTTGTGGTGTTGATGTGGATGTGATAGGAAGCGTTGTGAGGAACACACTGAGGTGGTTTGGCCATGTGGAGAGGATGGAGGGTGAAAGACTGACGAAGAGAGTGTATGTGAGTGAGGTGGAGGGTGGAAGAGGGAGGGGGAGACCGAGGATGAGATGGAGGGATGGGGTGGAGAGGTATATGAGAGAGGGGGGTGTGAGTTGGGAGCAGGGTAGTGAAATGGCGGGGGACAGGGCGACTTGGAGGCGATTTGTTTGTGGCCACCCCAAACGGGATTGAGGCGTCTGGCAATAGATAGATAGATAGACTTCAAGTGACAGTGCATAACACAGTGTAAATTAAATAGAAATGTAAATAACGTTAATAAAATAGAGAACGTAAATAGAAATGTAAATGAGTAGTATTATAAGAATACGAGTATATACCCTAGGAGTAATGAAAGTGAAAGTTTCTCTCTAGCATGTCTGAATACTATGAGTTATGAGAGTGAAGATGAAAGTGACATTCACTCTCAATGCTAGTATACAGAACGAGAAAGTGAATGCTACGTATTTTACTGAAAGAAATTGAATCCCTACAGTGACAATAAACTAATACTACTGAAGGAAACTTATGGATAAAGACTGTAGATATATATAAGTGTTATATAGTAATAGAAATATAAAGTGTGAGGGGTTTTATGAATAATAAATGACAGACTACTAAGAGCGAACTAGCGCAAGTGGGAAGGTCATACACGCTCGTAATTTTCATTGCTTTCACAGTGGTTTTTATTTGAGTATGGATCCCAAACTACCTGATAATCACAAAGTAGTGTTTATAGTGATAATATCTGGCTGTGGTAATCATATTACGGGTTGTCGGGAAGTGTAAAGTGGAGACTTCGTTACCCAACTTCAGAGGTCTCCACAAATCCTATGGTACTCGACAAAGGCTCAACAAACATCCCAGGAGAAAGCTGAAGGTATGTGCCATATGCATATGTAATTTTAATGTTCTAGGACTAATAACTGATTTTTGGCAAATATTTTTTGAGAGTCTGTCGGAGCCCGAATAACCCCGTGGGACACGCAAAACATTGGGAAACATGCCCGCGGTGTAAGGGTTAACAAAGTGGCTTCATAATAATTATATGATGAATATATAAAGGCGTCCATCTAGAAACCGGTAATGACGGGTTCTGCTTATCAACGGCATCTTAGGAAAGTAACTCCCATTGATAACAAGGAGTTTGACTGGAATAGAGGAGGTTTGGAGTCAACAGATCCAGTGTTTGGCCCTTGGCCATTGACTGATGCTGCAACTCTGAGCAAGGCAATAGGTAGGATGCAGCTGGGGAAGGTGGCAAGAATGTCAAAGTTGTCTGCTAAAATATTGAAGGCCTCACAAGATAAAGGAGTGGGAGTAGTTACTGATTTGATCATAGGATTACATTTGAGTGTAATGGGTTGAAGAGTGTGGCTGAAAATGTGTGCAAGGAGAAGGGCGATGCCCCGCAAAGAATAAATTACGCTTGCATTAAACATTTCGACCAGATAATGAGGGTAAATGACAAAGTACTAGAAAGCATAATTAGGGAAAGAGTGAATACTGATTTTTTTTTTTTTTTTTTTTTTTTTTTTTTTTTTTTAAATAAAATATGTGTCCAACTCTGGGCAAAGGCTTCAGGGCCTATCCCAAGGTCCAGTGCTTCTGCTACATACCTGCTACATGCCTCTGCATCTCACCACTTAGGCACTAACACCCACTGTCCATACTAAATACATGCTAGGGCTGTCTCATACAGGACTGGTGTACTAGTACTGTATTAGCGGGGGTATTTTTATGACATGCCAGTGGATCTTCTGGTACATCAGTAAGGTCTGCTTTTATGAAATTCAAATCCTTAAACTGTTTCCTATCCCAGTGGGGATTTGATTCTGGGTCCACTAGGACTGCAGGCCAACTCTCTTCCAATTCAGCCACCACCTAACTTTGACAACCCCAAGAAAAATATACGGAAAAGAAAAGGGAGTTATACTTTGATTTCTGTTCACTTGGAGAAGCCCTCTAACAGAATCCCTACGGAGGTGGTGAAGTGGGTAATGAGAATGCTTGGGACCATGAACTGGCTGGTTAGAATGGTTATGGCTATGTATGTGGGTGCTCAAACCCAGATGAGAGTGCATGGAGGTTTGAGTGGTGAGTTTTCTGTGAATGTTGCCAAGCATCTGGGGTCAGTCTTGAGCCCCTCATTGTTTATCATGGTGACTGAAGGCCTCCCACGTGACTTCAGATATGGACTCCCAATGGAGATGTTGTATGCTGACAACTTGGTGTTGATTGCAGATAACGAAAAGGAACCCGAGGAAAGAGTAAGGAAGTGAAGAGACTGAATAGGGTACATGGATTTCAGTGTAAATGTGGATAAAACAAAAGTGATGATATCAAGGGCTGGTGGGGATACTGTCAAAGAAGAGGAAGAATGGCTTTGTGCAGATTGCCACAAGGGTGTGGGAAGTGCAGTAATCACTCACTTATCCAGATGCTCCGTATCCAGACGTTAGGCCTTGGTTCTATCATTTCTGTATCCGTATCGAACAGTCAGTATCTGAACAAAAAATTTCCAACATCGCTGGCTGGCTGGCCTACAAATTCAAAAATTCAGTTTAGCAGCCAGCCGGCCTCCCTGGCCAAGAGCAGGTAATAGCCCCTAACTCACAAGCTGAGCAAATATGGCCATCCAGTTCCTCACCGAACGATTAAAGTCCCCCGCCCTCCAAGACCACTTAGACGCTACTAGGTGCGCATGAATAATACAGACCCTAACCCACAAGCTCAGCAAATATGGCCGTCTGCCTCCTCACTAAACAGTCAAAGTCACCCGGCCTGCTGGATCACTCACAGTTAATGGCCGTGCACGAGAAACAGACCCTCACCACGGGCGCACCCAGGAGTTTTCTAAGGGAGGGGACCCGAAGTGAGATGAGGTCAGGTAATCCGATAATTACTGGGAGGTCATATGCAGGTTTAGAGTCAGAGAGCTGCTGCCTCATGTGTTACTCTTTGTTTGTACTTGCCAGTTTTTCATGTTTTGCTGTTATCAAAATAAATATACAGTACCCTCGCGTCCAACACGATTCGGGTCCAGCACGGAGAGGAATTAATTAGTATTATTTAATACGATTTAATTACTGCAACACGAGTGTGTTAGCATAACAAGCACAGAGCTCCGAGAAGTGGGCGAAATCCGTAGAGTTCACTCTAGCACGATCACCCCCGGTCCAACACGGTCATACTGGACATTCCCATGATGATGATAGCCAATGGAAAACTTCTGATCAAGTAGCCTTCCCCGCCCGCTATCGTGACGTGATCGTGATGCCGCCCAATTAAAAACGGTTCTGGTGTCACGTGATGTTTTGTTTACATTTCTCCCGCCACAGCGCCACTCAGTCGCATATGTGCATTGGAAGGTGCTTTTTTCTTGCTGCATTTTCTGCCCTCGTTACTGCATTTTACTCTGCTCACGATGCCTAGGAAGCCTTCTGAGAACCCCAAGAAGCGTCGGCACCTCCCTCAGGCCACCAAGCTAGAAAGCATCGAGAGGAAGAAGAAAGGGGAGAGGAAAGTTGACATTGCCAAGGCCTACGACATGAATGAAGCCAACGTAATCATAATAAAAAACTTAAGACAAGATCCTGGCAGCCGAAGGCTATCACACAGCACTTCATACCAGGTTTGCCGAGGATACGATGGTAAATCGGAACGGTAACGTGGTAAAATTGCCGATGATACCACGGGCATTTGGAATTCATCTGGATGGATTCCTGCTGAGCATACGATGGGGAAAACAGTGTGACCAAAACCCAGGCGACTCGACATAGAATGTATCGTACTACAGCATTGAACATTTAGCCTGACACTGAATACATATTAATATTTTAGAATAAATATCAATTGTTTTGAAACCCTTCTCATCGGCGTGCGTACCAGTTTATAAACAAAGCTGCTTCTCCTTATTCTCTACCGAGTCAGCGACAGCGATCACTTTCCACAGTCATGAGACGGGGCTCTGGCAACAGTGTGAGAAGCATGCACTTTGCCGAGGATTACAGTGGTAGGACAGGCAGAATCCATGGCTGTGGACAAAGATAGTGATTCTGAGTGTGATTTCGAAGGATTTATGAGGGAGGTTTGATTTCGAAGGATTTATGAGGGAGGCTGAGGAGGAGCAACAGCCATTACCCGCTAGTGACGCCAGCAGCCATCCTCCGGGGACCCAGTAGGACTAACTACAGCCTTGGATACCACCTTCCATTCCCAGCAAGCCCACCAACACTATCCTAAAAGGTTAGTTATCATTCATAGCACAGTACCATTTATTATAATTACAATAGTACCAATATATGTATAGGTATATGGTAGGTATTTAGGGTGACTTTTCCGAGGGTTGCTGACATAATTCATTTTTCCCCATAAGCTCTATTGTTAGTCCAACACGTTTTTGGTTCAACACGTGACCCATGCATGACAATATTACCGTGCTGGACGTGAGGGTACTGTATATAAATTTTTAAAGGACCCAGAGAGCTAAGGGGGGAGCCCGGGCCCGGAGCCCCCCCCCTCTGGGTGCGCCCCTGACCCTCACCCACAAGCTGGGCAGTAATGGCTCTCCGCTCCATTACTGAATAGTTAGAACTGCCTGGCCCCCTTTTCAAGCCGAGCTGTGCACTGGTAAAAGAAAGTAACTCATCAGCTGAGCTGAAATGGCTGTCTGCTCTGTACCAAATGGTCAAAGTCACCTGGTCCCCCTCTCAAGCCGAGCCATGTGCTGGTAAAAGAACATAACCCGCCAGTTGAGCTGAAATGGCTGTTTGCCTCCATACTGAATCGTCAAAGTTGCCTGGCTGGCCAGTAGAGACATGGCATCACTGTGTTCAGTGGCAGTTACCATAGATCTCCACTGTTCATTGGCCAGCTCCAATGGTTGGAGGAGGAGGAGCTTTCCGACATTTGTTATGTGATTACTAGTGATAGGCGACACCAGTGATTATATTTAAGTACAACACCAATTACTTTGTTGGCAAGTATCAGTGGTATCGATTACCGATACCGATAGCTAAGCAGTTTTGTAATTACAGTAATATGTATTCAGTACGGATTGCAACATGTAATGTAACAGGTGTGAATGATGAGGTGAAAGAGACAGAGATTGTCCAGGCGCTTGAGGGTGCGAATTTGGATGTACGTGGAGTAACCGAAACTAAATGGGGAGGAGAGTGTGTGAGAATGGGACTATGGATGGAGTATATGTGCAGGAGTAGGTAAGAATGAGAGGGCAAAAGGAGTGTGAATTGTGGTGAGTAAAAGATGGAAGAAGAAAATAAGAGAGTATGGATAAGTTGGGTCAAGGATTGAGTGGGTAAGATTGAAAGTTGGAATACAAATGTGAGCGATTGTGTGAGTGTATGCGCCAACGCAAGATCGTGCAAGCAGAGTGAGAGAAGAGTTCTGGAGAACTGTGCAAGTGTGCATGGAAAAGTTTGGAAGGAATGAGAGTGTTTTTGATCGGTGATATAAATGGTAAAGTAGGGAATGTGAAGGTGGATGGAATAGTTGGTGAGTGGGGTGTGTCTGCTGAGATAGATGAGAATGGCAGTACGTTAGTGGACACCTGTGCTGGGAGGGGGTTAGTGATAGCTAATACCCTCTTCAGGCACAAAATGATCCACAGGTATACATGGCGAGTGATGAGAAGCTTGGGTGGTGAATTGAATGAAAGGAAGGCAATAATTGATCATGTGTGTGTGGATGAAAGGATGCAGTGATGTGTAATGGATGCACGAGCTTACAGAGGTTGGGGGAGTGGACTTTCTGACCACTACTTGGTGGTGGCCAGTATCAAGATCTAAGAAAGATGGAGAAATAGAAGAAGGGAAGGACGGGAAAAAGGAGTACAGTAATCCCGCATATTTCGCGGTAGTTACGTTCTTGTAACCCCCGCGAAAAGTCAATTCCGCGAATACTCTATTAACAATTGAATCTTACACTTGTGTCCACCATGCTGCCCATCACACAGTCCATGTCCATACTGATTGCGAGACAATTCGCCGTCAGACAATTCCCCGTCAAAACATGGACGATTCCCCTTCAGAACAATTCGCACCCTGGACGATTCCCCGCCATTCTATAAATATACTAATCAATACTTTCATCAATATACTTATTATTAATTAATCAATACTTTAATAACTATATTTCAGGGGGATCCAGCAAAGTCTACGTTCAGTAGCGTAGGTTCTGGATATTATTTATTAGTTGCACCTTTAGTCAATAATTAACTTGTTTCTTCCTCGCTGTAGTCGCCTTTGAATTATATTCTAGCGTCACCCATAGCTATCTTCATTAATGAAGGCGAATTGTTTTGTGTTTGTTGTGACTGCGAATTGTCCCGAAACCTCCATACTCATCCCGAAATACCTTCTTACAAGATTGAAAGCACATACTCCATTATGAAGGAAAAACATAAACACCGTACTGTAATACACAATTATCTACACATTTATTCACAAAACAGTACAAAATAAAAAGATGCATTAACTGGTGATAGCAAACACTCGCACGGTCGTTTCTTAGCTTGTCCAGTAACACAATTTTCTCTGCTAAGGTCATAACTTTTCTTGATCGTTTTGTCACTTTGGAGTTCTTACTAATTGTATTATTAGCCTTTGGTGAGGCTGGCTTACGTCCTGGGGCCATGTGGAAAGCAAGTGGGAGGCAAGAGGCGCATATCATAGTGTGGTTACAAGCACACCAGCCAGCCACTTAAGGCAGTCAGGCGTGGACTGAGGATGAATGCGGAGCAGAGAGCAGTGTTGCCATATCCAAACAACGAAATTATGCTAGGGCAATGAAAAAATTATGCTAGATTGAGCAAATTTGTTCCAAGTAAAAAATGAATTATGTTAACTTGAAGCTAAATGATAAAATTCTATACATATTCGTGCAACATATTAATTATGTATTGTTTACTATGAAAATATTAAAATGAACCTACATACAGTAAGAGGATAAATATCGGTATCTGCCCATACTGCTTTTTCCCACGAAACTTACGTTTTTCTGATGGATTTTGATGTGATTCATTCGATTTTGAGCATCATTTCCGTCGGAAATAACCAGATTTTGAGATATGACCCCCCCCATCCCCCTGAAATAATGGGGGATCTTTGGGGAATCGGGGGTTATAGGGAGGGGGGAAACACAGAAAATGGTCATTTCCGACTGAAATGAAGCTGAAAATCGAATGAATCATACCAAAATCCATCGGAAAAACCTAGGTTTCATGGGTAAAGTACAAAGCTCAAACTTATCCTAACCTAACCGAACCAAACCGAACCTAACCTAAAACCTAACCCAACCTAATCCAACCTAACCTAACCTAATCCAACTCAACCAAGCCCAAACTGAAAGTAACCAACTATTCAAACATCTTCTTACCTTATTCGTCTCTCTCTCTCTCTCTCTCTCTCTCTCTATTTGATTTGTAGCTTTTATAAAATTATTCCAAAAATATTCCATTCCATTCTAAATTATGCTAGAATGATTCTAAAACTTCTAATATGCTAAAAAATATTCCAGACTCGAAAATTTGATCAAAATTATGCTAAAAGAATAAAATTATGCTAGATATGGTAACACTGGCAGAGGGGCCACGGAAAAGGGACAGAGGGTGGCGTGAGTTTACCGCGCTACAATTGGAAGCTGCGGGAATTTCAAATTTTTTGTTTTCTGTACATTCAAGGATATTTTTGTTGAACTTATTAATGCTAAGAAAATCCGCGAGAGGGCAAAACCGTAGACAAAAAATCCGCAAAAAATGCGGGATTACTGTAGTTGCAAGGAGAGTGGAAAGGTTACAAGAGGATGAGAAAATGACAGAATATAAGAGAGAAGTAGTGGAAAGATTGGGTAAATATGAATTGGAGCAGATGGGGGATGTGGAAGGTGTGTGCAGGATATTCACAGAAGAAAAATGTGCAGCATGTGATGTGGTGTGTGGGGTGAAGAGAAGACGAAGGGGATGCATGGAACTGCGTGGTGGAATGACGAGGTGAGACAGGCTGTGGCACAAAAGAAGAAAACATACAAAGAATGGATCAGAAATAAGGGCGTGGAAGAAGTTGAGAGGCGGAAGAGAGAGTTATATGTAGAAAGAGAGAGGTGAAAAGATTAGTAAGAGAGAGTAAGAACAGAGTGGATGAGGAATTTGGAAGGAATTTGAGTGTAAAGAGGAGGGAATGTAAGAAAATGTTTTGGAAAGAGGTGAAGAGAGTAAGACAGGGTGGCAGTGAAGTTAACAGGGGAGTGAAACATAAAAATGGTAGATTACTAGTGGAGAAGAGAGAAAAAGTGAGCAGATGAAGAGAACACTTTAAGGAATTGTTGAACATAAAGGATGGAAGGAATGCGAGTATAAGTGGCTGGGAGAAGGAGAGAGGTGAGAAGACAGGAAGAAATCAGTAGGATAGAAGTTGTGGAAGCCATGAAGAAAATCAAATTGGGGAAAGCCCCAGGAATTGATGGAGTGTGTGTGGTGAAATGCTGAAGCATGGGGGAAAGATAGTAGTAGAATGGATGTGGAAGATATGTAGATTGGCCTGAGAGGAAGGTCGAGTCCTGGAGGATTGAAAGTCAGGTACAATTATTCCCCTGTACAAAAGAAAAAGGAAAAAAAGAAGCCAATGAGTTAGCTATAATTTATAAGAGTCATGTGCGCTCTCAGCCTGAATACTGCTCACCCTTGTGGAATGGTTGTGAAAAGGTTGCATTAAGACAACTAGACAAAATTCAGAACAAAGCTGTTAGAATCATTAACAACCCTGCCATTACAAATAAACTATCTCCCCTGCAAGTAAGAAGGAATGCTGCCTCCCTTGCATTATTTTACAGATATTTTTTTGGCAAATGCTCAGACGAAGTTGCATCCATGGTGCCACCTCTCCATGCCTTCCCTCGTGGTACACAGGCATCTGGTAGCGCTTATGACTGGAATGTCACTCAGCCATATTGCAGAACTTCTGCCTATCAGAATTCTTTCATTCCCCGAACTGCATCTTTCTAGAACTCGCTTCCCCAGAGTTGTTTCCCTCCAAATTTCAACCCACAACTGTTCAAGTCTAATTGTTACAGATATTTTATGAACAGAGGACACCAGTAATCTGGTGTATGGATTATTTTTTTTTACTCATTTGTTTTTCCTTCCTCCGTTCTGTTATAAAAAAAAAAATAAATAAATAAATAAAAAATTGGGGCATTTGTCTTCTTAGTGTACTAGGAAAAATATATGGTAGCATACTTATTGACAGAGTTATGGAAAGAACAGAGAAATTAGTTGGAGAAGAACAAGGAGGCTTTAGGAGGGGGAGAGATTGTGCAGATCAGATATTCATTATTAGATCTTTAGTGGAAAAGTTTCTAGAGAAGGAAAAGAAGTTGCATTCAGCTTTCATGGATTAGGAGAAAGCATATGACAGGGTAGATAGACAAAGATTGTGGAAAGAATTAAGAATATATGGAGTAGATGGGAAGTTGTTGAATGCTGTGAAGAGTACGTATGATGGTGCTAAGGTTGCAGTGCGTGTGGATGGTGAACTGAGTGAATTTTTCTCTTTGAAGGTTGGGTTGAAACAGGGATGTGTCATGTCTCCATGGTTGTTCAATCTGTGCATGGATGGGGTAATAAAAGAGAGACAAGGTAGGGCAGTGGATGTTGGAGTGGCCCTGGTGAGAGAGGATAGTGTTTGGAAACTCCCTGTACTGTTGTTTGCAGATAATACTGTGTTGTTGAGTGAAGACGAAGGGGAGCTACAAGGCTTGGTGGATAAGTTTGGGAGAGTGTGTAGCAAACAGAATCTAAAGGTGAATGTAGGGAGGAGTAAAGTGATAGTCTTTGAGAGAGGTGAAGTCAGTGAATGTACAGTGCGGTTGGATGGTGAGGAAATGGAAAATTTGAGTGCATTTAAGTACTTGGGTAGTGTGATGAGTAAGGATGGAAGTTTGGAGGGTGAAGTGCTTGAAAGGGTACAACAAGGAAGAAAGGTTGCTGGTTCCTTGAAAGCAGTGATAAGAAACAGGGAAGAGAGCATGGAAGTGAAAAAGTTACTACATGACAATACTGTGATACCAACTCTAACATATAGAAGTGAAGCTTGGATGTTGTTTGAAGGACAGAAGTCAAGAGTGAGAGCAGTGGAAATGAGTTATTCAAGAGGAGCCTGTGGGGTCACATGGAGAGACAGGCTGACCAATGAGGTTGTAAAGGAGTGTTGTGGTTTGGATGTGGATGTGATAGGAAACGTTAGGAGGAACACACTGAGGTGGTTTGGCCATGTGGAGAGGATGGAGGGTGAGAGACTGATGAGGAGAGTGTATGTGAGTAAGGTGGAGAGGGGGAGAGGGAGGGGGAGGCCGAGGATGAGATGGAGGGATGGGGTGGAGAGGTATATGAGAGAGGGGGGTGTGAGTTGGGAGTAGGGCAGTGAAAGGGCGGGGGACACGGTGACATGGAGGTGATTTGTTTGTGGCCAACCCGTATGGGATTGAGGCATCTAGGAATAAATAGATAGACAGACGTATTCAGTCCAATGAACTACCTAAAAAATTAATAAAATTACTCAACGGGCTTAGTCCAGGTTAGAGTAATTATATGGCCATTATTTTGGGGGAACATGAGGACCAAAACTGCCATTCAGTGCACTAATAAGACTTAAAATCATCACTTCCATCCATCCATCATCCAATCCTACATTGCCCCATGAGGAGCATAGAAGCCCGGGGCTAGGCAAGTTGGTCCTGACATTTAAGATGAGAGTGACCAGCCTCACTCATCCCTGAGTGGCATTACATGAGCAAATAAACCCCAACCACTCCTTGGATATAAACCTTCACTGGCTCAATCCGATTGGAGCGCAATAATTACCCACTAAACCACCAGGTGCCAAAATCTGGTTATATGGTTACCACCCTGTGTACTAAATTGTTTCCTGGTGTACAGGAAACCATTTGGCTTGTCACTCAGTGTAGAGTCACCCACAGGCGGAAGGAAGAGGAAAGAAAGAAGGAAAGAAAGATAGAAGAGGGAGTGTAAAGTTACCCGTAGGCAGAAGGACGAGGAAAGAATGAAGGAAAGAAAGACAGAAGAGGATGGAAGGAAAGAAGGATGGAGGAGAGGAAAGGGCAGACGCCCGACAGCAGCAGTACATCGAGTGAGTGGATGGTGAGCGCCCCCCCAATGAAATATTATTTTTGAAAATACGTTTTCAATTAATCAGAAAGTCATAGAAACTGATACCAGCCTTCAGTATTGATACTTGCAGATAAAGTTAGTATCAAAAGTATCAATATTTTGGTATTGATATGGCTACCACTAGTGATTACGTTAGCCACAAGACCACATAGGATTACTGTACACCAACTTGCAGCTAGTGGGTTACGATGCCTGTCCGCAGTTCACTGGGTGTTAAGTATTGTAGTTTATTAAAATTCTTTTTGGAACCTTTGCCTTCTTCATTCATTTATTTGTAGATTTTTGTTGTTCATGCATTGTTTTCTTAGCGTCTATCATTATACTGAGTATTCCGATGTATGTTTTGACGTTTGAATAACTGAAAGACCAAAGAACATTACCACAATTTGGAGGGGTACTGTATATACAGGTACAGTATTTGTGGATTTTTGTTTCTGCATTGTTTTCTTAGCATCTATCATTATACTGGGTATTCCCATGTGTATTTTGATGTCTAAGTCACTGAAAGACCGAAGAACACTGCCACAATTAGGAGGGGTACTGTACATAGGCTACAGGCTATGTATGGTATAGGAAGCGTATTGCTCCATATCAGGATTTTCTCCGTATCTCAATACACCAATGGCTCTATTACGCAGGATAATCAAGGGATTAGTGTAACTCCATCTTGTGCACTATTTGTGATATGTGCATTCATAATGAGATTTAGTGGTATTTGAGGCACATTACGAGGTGATGCTAATTTCTGGCATGCAGTGTGTCAGGGAAAGCATATGAAGATTGTCAGGACTGAAAGTACTGTACTGGTTTTGCTGGTGAGTCTCTTGAGTGTGTAGAAGTTTTGTTACATGGAAGGCACATTATGTGCCGGAAGTGGGGCTGGATCTTGCTCTGTGGCTATGGTAAGGAGTGGTTGAAGGGTGTCCAGGAAGCTGTTGTCTCTCCTGACACTAAGTGGACTCTCCCTGTGTGCAGCTTGTGTTAGAAGTGTAATGCTGTTACTTGGCATGACCTGGGCAGTAATGGAAAAAGATATTCGAAGGCTCAAATATACAAAAACAACACTGATTTGATGGATGTATAATGTGTCCTTAATGCAAGGCCTGGGGGAGTTAGGTTTATGACTGAAGTGTTGAGAGGAAGGATGGGACTGGAGTGTATTGGTGTTGATGAGGAAGGGTTTGACTGAAATGGTTTGGGCACGTGGAGGGGTCGGAGGATGACTGTTGGGTGCAAAGGGTGAGAAGTGCGAACACTTGGGGTAGGAATGCAAGAGGCAAACCAAAAACGACAAGGAACGAGGTCGTAGTGCGATCTCAGGGTTAAGGGACTGAATATGGAGGCTGCCAGAGATTGAGCAGTGTGGAAAGCTGCCACTAGGTAACCAAAGCCCTGCTCACAGTTGAAGTACCAAAGGTCAAGGGCCAAACACTGGATCTGCTGACTCCAAACCTTCCCTGTTCTAGTCAAACTCCTAATTCAGCAACAGGATATAATGCTCTCTCCGGGCAATTTTAATATCCTATTGGCCTCCACTACTTTTTCTTCATGATTCTTCATACACTGCTCACCTGTGGTGTCCCTGTTTTTCCTCTTCATCTGATCTGCCACCTTAAATATCATATTCTTCCTTTCCACAATATTTAGGTTATACAGTAGAAGTCTCTCAGACTCAGATTTTGCCCTGTATAACTCTATTCTTGCCCTATGCTTGGTGGCCAACTATTCCTCTCTGTTACCATCCCTTTTCCATTCCCAGAAAAGCCTTCTTTTCTCTTTAACTGTGGCGTCTACAGTACACCCTTATTGCATCACCATGTTACCTTCTTGGTGGTCCCCTTGTCCATCCACACACTGAATCAGTAACTCTCAATAGACTGTTCTGGAGAGCTCTGTACTATTCATTATCACTTCTGTCAAAAGCTCCCTGTTCACTAACAACAAGTGCCGTAAATCGGAAAGCAAAAGCCGATTAATAACGGCATCGGTATTGGAAGGGAAGAATTATCTGATAATCGGAATCATATCAGAATCGGCTGACTAACAATGAAAATGTACAGTATTCAATGCTTGTCTTACCCAATGACCCTAGACCCTAGCACATATTCCTTCACCATTTTAGATGTGAACTAATGCTGTAATGATGATCATTTTTCAAAGATATAGTCGTATCCCACATACTGTTAACTGTCTTAAATGGCAAAATGCTTCTATCTATCTATCTATCTATTGCCAGATGCCATAATCCCATAAGGGGTGGCCATTTGACTTTGAGTTATTTGTTTTACGGGGAGGGGCACTAACCCTCCACCAACCCACTTGTTGACACGTAGGGAGCACGTATGGTTTGGTTATATGGTTACCACCCAGCGTTGTAAATGGTTTCTTGGCTTACAAGAAATCATTTGGCTTGTCACTCAATGTAAAGCCACCTGTAAAGGAACGAAAAGTAATAAGAAGTCACAGGAAAGATGGGAGAAATAAGAAGAGAGGAGGGCAGGCACAGAAAAAGAATGATAAAGGCTAAGGAAGGAGTAGGCAGCACTACATCAAGTGAGTGGATGACGGTTGCCACCACCTATGCTTGATGTAAAATAAACAGAATATTTAGACCATATCATATCACTGTGGTTGGAATTAACCCTGAATTTTTATAAATATATATTTTTTTAATGTCCGTAACATCACCGCCCTCCCCTACCACCAAGGCCTTGTAGGTCTACTCCCCACATTAGTTATCTCCCCACACCTACATACACACCTGTTTTCATGTTACAGAACACAGTGAAGTGCTTTCTTTTCATGCGAAAAGCTGGTTATTTCCAACCCCCGTACCTATAGGCCTACTCTCCACAGCCTACTTTATCTCCCCACAGCCTAGTAATCTCCCCACACCTACATACACCTGTTTTCATGGTTGGTGTGACAAAACAATTTAATATGACCCGTTTCAGTAAGAAAAATATGTAATCAAAATTTTCATGTTTTTTATTGTTTTCGTGGGGTAACTATCATAAACTTTTTTTGAGCTTTGACATGCAATTGTACCCTTGGTGAAAGTCGCCAAAACACCCTCAAATTGCGGTTGTGGGAGGTACCCTGCCTGAAACAATTACGGTCTTTAGGGGTTAATATGGATAATCCTATGTGTGTTCTGATGTCTCAATATGGCAGAATGACTGAAAAACTGCCAAAATTAAGAGGGGTACTGTACATATAATGTATAGGATGGGTGTTTTTTGGTTTTCAATTTTTTTTTTTTTTTTTTTTTGTCATGGTTTTCTTGATGTTTAGCATTACTCTGGATATTTCTATGTGCTTTGATGTCTAAATATGGCAGAGTGACCTGAAAACAGTGCCAAAATTAGGAGGGGTACTGTACATACAGTCGTGTATATGTCGGGTGTTTTTTTGGGCTTTAATTTTTTTTTTTTTTTTCATGGTTTTCTTGGTGTTTAGCATTACTCTGGATACTCCTATGTGCGTTTTGATGTCTAAATAAGGCAGACTGACCTAAAAACAGTGCCAAAACTAGGTGGGGTACTGTACATACAGTGGTGTATAAGTAGGGTGTTGTTTGGTTTCCACTGTCATTTTTTTTTTTTTTTATGGTTTTCTTGGTGTTGAAAATTATTTTGGATAATACTATGTATGTTTTCATGTCAAAATATGGCAGAATGCCCAGAAAACACCGCCAAAATAAGGAGGGGTACTGTACATGCAGTAGTGTTGAAGCAGGGTGTTTCTCGGTTTTCAGTGTTTTTTCTGCACAGTTTTCTTGGTGTTCAGCATTACTTTGGATATTCCTGTGAGTTTTGATGTCTAAATATGCCTGAAAGACCGGAACACTGCCAAATTAAGCATAGGTACTGTACAAATAGGTTAGGTATAGGTTGGAGGTGGGTATAGGTAAGGTCTGGCTATGGTTGGGGAATAGTGTTCATTATCTGGTGTTGCCACTACCTGGACATGACTTTGGCTGCATTATGTCCGGATAAATGAGGGATTACTGTACTTGCGTATGTCTAGCGTGTCGACCAAATTATTGTGCCACGTATTTGAGCCAATGGGGGGGGGGGGCTGCATCATCAGCCCGGAGTCAGTTGGCTAACAATCGTTGGCGCATCATCAGCCAAGAATAGTGTTAACATATGGGTACTTCAACCTATCTTTATGGTGAGTTTTTATAAATTTGGGAACTCAGGTTTTTTGGTGATGATGATAACTGGATACTGGCTCAGATGTCAAGGGTTTCTGCAGTACTGACAGAGTAGCTGACTTCCAGTTCACTGCCACCTCTATCTCAAAAACTGGAGTCAGTGACACTGGTCCAAACACCTAATACTAGAATTCACATTCTCACCCAAAATACAATCTCTATGTACCCTCAAAGGTCATACAAATCCTCACTCACCTTTCTTGAAACTATCTGAGCGGTAGATGTCCCTGAGCTCCTTCATGAGTCTGTCTGTAGCCTGGACACTGCCCGAGATGGATCCTCTAAGGTAGTCCTGTCGCTGATTGGCTTTGAGGCGATCCAGAGTGGCCATGTGGCTGGGATGAATATCTTCGTCTTTCTGGGCTGCGTGGGAGGATGAGTTATCTTCCATTTCAAGGTGAATGTCTTCCTCCATATCCTCCTCTTCTTCCTCCATCTCAGAATCCTCATACTCCTCATGCTGTTTATGTAGACAAAATCTTTAAAGATCTTGTACAGTATTATTAACCCATTCCTTATCAGAATGTCTAGAACTATATTCCATTATTGCTATTACCAAACAGAGTAAGTTTACTTATGAAAACCTGTGACAGTGAGGGACTTCAAACCATGGTCCAATTTTTATTCACTACCACAAATTCTTACATATTCTTGCTAATGACATGATTTCATTCTGCCTTGGTAGGGCCTCTGGAAGTGATGCAGATTAACTATACATTAATCATCCATCATACTATACACATAAAATAAATGATTTTACTCAGATAAATGGTAGCAATGACAGTTGCATAAACTTTTCAGACTGAGGAAACTAAATCACCCAAAGGGATCAGAGTGGCATCATGGAATGTGGGAAGTTTGAGGGGCAGAGTGGAGGAAGCAGTTGTAGCATAGGAGGTGGATGGATGTTGGATGCATGCAAGAAGTCAGATATAGGAGAGGATCAGCCAGAATGATTGCCGGGAGGGATTGTCATTACAAGTTATTTTGGCAGGGTAGGGCAGATGGATGTGGTGGTGTGGGTGTGATGGTTTGGGAGAAATGGATGGAATAAGAATGTAATAATTCAGTGAAAGGATAACAACAGTGAAAATTTTTTTTGGGTGGGATAATGTTTTCATTTATTTCAGCGTATGCTCCACAGCCAGGCTTGGATTAGGTAGTGACAGATAGATTCAGAGATGACTTAAATGGTCATGTTGGTGAAGCAGCTCAACGATATGAAGGAGTACATGGGGGATATGCATACAGTACAAGAAATCAGAAAGGGGAAAGTATATGCGAGTTTGGGGAGGCAATGAACAAGATTATGTGCAACACACATTTTAGGAAAACAGAGCACAAATTGATTACAAATAGCAGCCAGAGACTATTTCCTGGTTAGGTGGGCTGACAGACGGTTAGTGAGGGATGTTAAAGTTATGAGGAACAAGGGGTGTTTGCAGCAACACAAGTTATTGATATGTGACATGATGCTTAACCTGATTAATGCCGAAGCCTTGTCAGCTTTCATGCCTAGAATACTGAGGGTCTGGGTGGCAAAGTTACCTATGACGCTGGACATTTTCAAATCCCCCCACCCAAATGAATATGTACTGATGGTGCTGGGAAGGAGGCCTCTACCCCCTTCCCACCCATGGGAAAGAAGGAAGGGTGTCTGTCTCCCTATTTTCTGTCCAGCAATTAGGGCTGACTCAAATAATTATGTGAACATGTGCGGAAAAACATGTCCATATATATTCAGCCTCGGCAATTTAGCGTACTATGAGTTTGTCCGCATATATACGGACTCAGCACGAAATGGGTTAAGGAGCAGGTGATGAAAAATGGGACCTATGCACCTTGGAGGGAAATATGGAAGTTGAAAAACCAAGCAGTTAGGGATGCCTTCTAAAGTGAGATGAGTAGAGTAGTGAACTGAACATGAAGCCAGTGACAGACGTGTTAATGAACAATGCAGAACTCTCAAGACCAACCTCCTGAGAGTTACTGATCTGGAGTGTGGATAAGGAGCCCACAGCAATAAAGTAACCTGGTGGTGGGATGAGGGTGTAGACGCTGCAGCTAAGGAGAAAACAAGGCTTTTCCGGAAAAGGAAAATGGGTGGTAACAAAGAGGAATACTTGGCTGCCAAGCACACGGCTAGAAAAGAGGCTTACAAGGCAAAATCTGAGCTGCAGAGAGCTTTACTTTATAACCTAAATAGTGTGGGATGAAAGAATATGATTTAAAAGGGGGCAAACCAGATGAAGAGGGAAAATCAGGATATCATAGGTGGGCAGTGTGTGAAGAATGATGAAGGAAAAGTAGTGGTGAACAGTGGGGATATTAAAGACACCTGAAGAGAGCATTACAACCAGATGCTGAGTGAGGAGAGTGACTGGGACAGAGATGGTTTGGAGCGATAGGAGTGGGGTAACTGGGGTTAGTCACTGACTTGATGAACAAGATTTTATATGAGTGTGTTGTTCCTGATGACTGGCCAAAAAGTGTAACTGTAAATGTGTACAAGGGGAAGGATAATGCCCTAGAAAGAGGAAATTATAGAGGCACAAAGTTTTTAGATCTGATAATGAATGTAATGGAGAGAGTTCTAGAAGATATGATTAGAGGAAGAGTGAATGCTGATGAGATGAAGTTTAGGTTTACGCCAGGCAAAGGTACCACTGAAGCCAAATTCATTTTTAAGCAGCTTCAAGAAAAAAAATAGGTAAGAAATGGAATCTGTACTTTATTTTTGTTGATTTGGAGAGGGCCTTTGACACAGTCCCTAGAGAGGTGGTGAAGTGGGCAATGAGGAGGCTTGGGATTGAAGAGTGGCTGGTTAGGGTGAGTATGGCTATGTATGTGGGTGCTTGCCAGGTAAGAGTGAATGGAGATTTGAGTGATGAGTTTTCTGTGAAAGTTGGTGTGCATCAGGGGGTCAGTCCTGTGCCCCCTGTTGCTTATCATGTTACTTGAAGCCCCCTCACATGACGTCAGAAATGGATTCCTGTGGGAAATGTTGTATGCTGATGATTTGGTATTGATTGCAGAAAATGAAAGGGAGACGAAGGAAAGATTTAGGAAGTGGAGAGATGGTATGGCGCACAAGGGCTTAGGAGTAACTGCAGACAAAATAAAGGTGACGGTGTCTAGGGTTAGTGGCAGTATTGTCAAAGGAGAGGGAGAATGGCCATGTGCGATTTGTCACAAGGGCGTGGAAAGTAATTTCATCTTGTACAGTAGTTATGATAAATGGGTGGATAAGAAATAGTGCTATCAGAGGCAAACTGCGAGATAAAGCTGATTTCAGGTGTGTGGTGTGTCAGGGAGAGCATGTGGAAGATTATCAGGCATGAAAGCAGTGATAAGAAACAGGGAAGTGAGCATGGAAGTGAAAAAGTTACTACATGACAGTATTGTGATACCAACTCTAACGTACGGAAGTGAAGCTTGGACGTTGTTGGAAGGACACAAGTCAAGAGTGAGAGCCGTGGAAATGAGTTATTTAAGAGGAGCTTGTGGAGTCACATGGAGAGACAGGCTGACGAATGAGGATATAAAGAAGCGTTGTGGTGTTGATGTGGATGTGATAGGAAGCGTTATGAGGAACACACTGAGGTGGTTTGGCCATGTGGAGAGGATGGAGGGTGAAAGACTGACGAAGAGAGTGTATGTGAGTGAGGTGGAGGGGGAAAGAGGGAGGGGGAGGCCGAGGATAAGATGGAGAGATGGGGTGAAGAGGTATATGAGAGAGAGGGGTGTGAGTTGGGAGCAGGGGAGTGAAATGGCGGGGGACAGGGCGACTTGGAGGCGATTTGTTTGTGTCCACCCCAAACGGGATTGAGGCATCTGGCAATAGATAGATAGATAGAAAGGATTGATCTCGCTGGTAGGTCTCTTGAGTGAGTGGAAGAGTTTTGTTATTTGGGAGACATGTTATGTGCTGGAGGTAGCTGGACATACCTCTGAGGCTAGAGTGAGGAGTAGTTGGAAGAGGTTCAGGGAGCCGTTGCCTCTCCGACATTGAAAGGGCTCTCCCTCTGTGCTATGGGATCTTTGTATGTGGCATGTGTTAGAAGTGTATTGCTGTACAGTAGTGAAACCTGGGCAGTAAAGGAAGAGGATATTCACAGGATCAAATGTGCAGAAATGACAATGATTAGATGGATGTACAGAACGTCCCTGAGTGTGAGCTCTGAGGGGACTCGGTTTGCAACATAAGAGCTGACACGTAGGATGGGACTGAAGTGTATTGGTGTTGTGATGAGAAGAGGCAGACTGACATGGTTTGAGCATGTGGAGAGGCTGGGGATGATAGCCGGGCACAGAAAGTGAGAAGTGTTAACATCAGGGGTAGGGCTGCGAGTGGCACTGAAAAACACCTGGGAAGAGGTCACTGAATGTGACCTCAGAGATAAGGGACTGAACAGGGAAGCTGCCAAAGATCAAGCAGCATGTAGAGTTGCCAGTAGATGACCAAGGCCTACGCATGGAAGCATGTTGGAACCTTTAAAAACGAAATAAAATGAAACGAAACTAAGGATAATCAAAGTACTTGCAGCACTAAACAATATTAGAATAATCAAAATACCTGCAGTGCTAAGCAATCAGATTACATAAAATGACTGATCTTGGCTGTATGATGGAAGAACTATATGCAGCAGGACTGACTTACGTGATCTATTACGTCGTTGCCATTGATGACGACCGGCATGGAGACAATGTCCAGTCTGTCCTCCAAGTCAGGAGGTTCTTCCATAGAGAATGCTGTACACAATTCCCTCAGGAGGAGCTTAACTTGCTGTAACACCTACAAGCATCAAAAGGAAACATGTCACTGGCATTCATAGAAGGAAACATATGTTGGCTGAATGACAAACAAAAAATTTATTCTTTCACAGCAGTATGGCCTTATTATGAAAGATCTTTATGAATCAGATCCATGACTAATCAATATGGTGAAAAAAAATTTGGGGGATGAGTTTGTGTGTGTGTGTGTGTGTGTGTGTGTGTGTGTGTGTGTGTGTGTGTGTGTGTGTGTGTGTGTGTGTGTGTGTTTGCACAAACTGACAATAAACTCTCAATATCCAGTAAAAATATGCAAAATCCAGCACAAAAATGTGAAGTAACTAGTGGTTCGATGTAATATTTGGTGGCGAGGCGTGTCAATCAGCTCGTACACGGTAGCTAACTGGCTCCCCAGAAAAACCCGCATGCACCAACGAATCAGAATTTGTTGCGGGAGTAGCCCACCCGGCACGCGAAACCTACCACTGCTCCCTCATTCTCTCTCCTGTGGATCTCATTCGGTGAAGACATATCTATGCTCTCTGCTCTTGTGAATGGTGGCAAAACCCTAGTGCTAAGACTTACTCCATGGCCTCCCATGCCTCGCTCGTTGGTTTTGCATAGCTTGTGGCCTCTCAATGCTTCTTGCCCTAACGCTCAAATGGGATTCCAAAATTGCTGTACACATAATTAATACCACTATGGTGGTACTACTCTAAACTGGCAGGTAGGGTGGGGCACGAACCTCTGTACAGTGTTGCTATGTTTCCCAAACCCACGATGTGAAATGGCTGTTATGTATGTAAAAGGCATCACAAATAAGATAAACACATATGAATACAATGTTAAAGTGTATATTATAATATATGAAAGACCAGTACACTTATTATGCATAAAATATTTATATGGTAATACAAAAATGAGGCATAAATATTTTACAGTGTTGCTAAGGAAAATGAAGTCACTTTTATTGGCTTTTACCGTAGTTCTGGGGTGGGTAATCATTTCACAATTATGATTATAAGATAATGTGTGGGAATATAAGTAAAAATATGCCAATTTCATAGTAAAATAAATAATACATTAAACCCTTGTGAGTGGCAACACTCACACAGACCCAGTCTGACCCAGGAAAGAGGGAGAGAGTGATTGAATGTAAACAAGTTATGGTGCCACAACAGTGAGGTCATCTGGCGCCATATGTAAGACAATAATAAATATTTTTAACTAAAATTAGATATAATAAAAACAAAATAAAGAAATGAAAGCATAAGTTAGTCACTCATAAAAGAAATAAAATTCCCTAGGGTGATGCACATCTCCCTCCAGGAGAAAGAGAGAGAGAGAGAGAGAGAAGGGGGGGGGGTAGGCCAGGGGCAGTGTTGAGTGCATTGTCAAGCTGAGGGAGAAATGGAGGAAGGGAGGGAAGGAAGGAGGGAGAGAATGATTAAATGAAAACAAATCATGGCGCCGCAACAGCGAGGTCATCTGGCGCCATACGTAAAACAATAATACACTCAATCCTTAAGTAACATGTGGTTGAGTAACACGTTTTTGGTCTAACGCGGTCAGCATAATGAGACATGTCAACACGTGGAAAAACTTGAGCTCACGCAGGAAGTCAGCTGGCCTAGGGACGAAATTTGAAAGCCGCGCGCTATGACGTCACCCTCTAACCTCTGGGTACATTTCCTGGGCGCATACTTCCATTCTCTATGGATATTTATCTCAGTACCACAGCCAGCCACCTCAGCCAAACAGCCCTAGTGAGATGGGATTGGTTAGGGTAGGTTAGGTTGCTGAAATTTTGCCTGGGAAGCACAGTGGGCATATTTTTGTGAAAAACCTATGGTTAGTTTTGAAACGAATGGGCAAGCGTTGTTCCTGGCTGAGGGTTCCTGGTGGTTTTTATGAAAACGAATACAGAATGGAAATATGTTTTATGGGCAAACTCAAGGCCGAACGGTTTGACGAAATTTATGGGTTTCGGCAATTGCAGGGGACAAAATGGAACGACAATGTATGCTAATCAGAAAAAAAAAAAAAAAAATCCTCGCGTTCTCGTAAGTTAGAGTTCAGTTCCACATTCTTCGTTTGATTTCATACTTCCCAACACATTTTGGACCAACTGGGCATATGGTTATCAGTCCTTTCTCATGCCTCACCTAGTTCTTACCCACAATTATCATGGATTTTGCAGTTTTAAGGAATGAAATGGAACGAAAATGTTTGCTAATTAGAGGAAAAATTACTCTTTCGTCCATATGTTATCGTAGCGTTTACTTCCACATTCTTCATTCGATTTAATGCTTCCCAACACTTCCAACTAACTGAGCATACTGTTATCAATCCTTTCTCATGCTTCACCTATTTCCACCCCACACTCATAATGGGTTTCGTAGTAGTTTTAGGAGACGAAATGGAACGAAAATGTTTGCTAATTAGAAAAAAAATACTTTCGTCTATGTGTTCTTGTTAGTGTTCATTTCCACATTTTTCGTTCGGTTTCGTGCTTCCCAACACATTTAGGACCGACTGAGCATACGGCTATCAAGTCCTTTCTCGCGTCTCACAGACTCTACCTCACAGTCATATGGGTTTCGAGTTTTAGGAGACGAAACTGAACGAAAATGTTTGCTAATCACACACACACACACACACACACACACACAAATTTTACAAGATTAAGAAACTTTTTTGAAAATGCGGATTGGAGAAAATTCAGAGAAACAAGAGAGATACAGAGGAAGTGGGACATCTTTCTAGACCTCTATAATTTGGGAGTGGAAAAATTTGTACCAAGAGTAAGAGGGAAAGAAAACAGGAAAAAGGAGTGGTTTAATAGAAGGTGTATGATAGCAAAAAAAGAGAGAGGTAAGGCATGGAACAATTGGAGAAAGAGAGGTAACGACAGAACAAAGAAAGAATATAAAAGAACAAGAAATGAATACACAAGAATACGTAGAGAAGAAGAAAGGAATTTTGAAAAAGGTATAATTGACAAATGCAAGGATGAACCCAAACTGTTTTATAGATTTGTTAATGGCAAACTGAAACAAAAGGAAGGAATCACCAAACTGAAAGTAGGAGAGGTCTTTAAGGATGCGGCAATGCAAGCAGATATAATGAACAAACGCTTCCAGTCAGTTTTCACTAAAGAAAAGGAGCTTGTGGAAGGGGAGGGAGTGATTAGAAATGTTCCGGTGATGAAAGATATAAAAGTGGAGGTACAGGAAGTGTATAAATTACTGGAAACTCAAGATGTAAGGAAAGCCCCAGGACCTGATGGAATTTCTAATTGGGTACTGAAGGAATGCAGAGAACAACTATCTATCTATCTATCATTTCCTGTGGCAACCTTGGGGATGCATAGGGCCTCGATGAACTCACACCACCACATCCTATCTTGTGCTAACTCCTCAAGATCTCCCCAACACTCATCTCCAGCTTCCCGTCTCATTGTCCTCACCCACTTCTCTTTTGGCCTTCCTCTACCTCTCCTACCAAGTGCCACCCACCCTGGTGTACCTCGTATTATTCCCTGTCTCCTATACACATGTCCTAGCCACTTCCATCGTGAGAATCTAACATATTCATCGATCGGCTGCACTCCCGTTATTTCTCTAATTCTACTATTTGGTATCCTTTCCCACCACTTAACTCCTAATATTCTTCTAAGTGCTTTGTTTTCAAACACCAAGAATTTATTTTCCATAGTCACTGTGCTGTACCAAGACTCGTGTCCATAAATTAAGATACTCCTAACCATTACCTTATAAAGTTTGATTTTTGTATGCACAGAGAAATTGTTATTATTCCAAATATTTTTAAGCATTCCCATTGCCTGATTAGCCTTCTTTAACCTTTCCTCGAATTCAAAGTTCAAAGAACCATCCTTGGCTAAATAAGTACCTAAATATTTAAATCTATCAACTTGCTTTACAACCATACCTCCAATTACACATTCCTGCGCATTTTCCATATTCATATTGATTATTTCAGTTTTTCCACAATTAATAACCAAACCCACCTTGCGACCTTCACTCACCAAACAGTCCAACACTCTCTGCATCTCTTCTGGCCCATCACAAATCAAAACTATATCATCTGCATAATCTAAATCCAAAAGTTTCCTGTTCTCTCCCCAAAGTATACCTGCACCGGTTTCTGTTCCAACGCGTTTCATAATATAATCAATGACCAATATAAATAGTAAAGGCGATAGAACACCACCTTGAATTACTCCGGACTTGACTTCAAACGAATCACTCAGACAACCATCAACCATCACTTTACAAAATGTGTCCTCATGCATGTTCATAATGACCCTCACAAACTCCTCTGGTATTCCATAATGTCTCATGATCTTCCCCATAGTCTCTCTCGAAACACTATCAAAAGCCTTTTCAAAATCAACAAAACAAAGACTTAACAGTACTCTCATTTCATTAACTTGCTGCATCAAATGCCTAACTATAAAGATATGATCATTGCAACCACGTCCCTTTCTAAAACCAGCCTGTTCATCCCTCAGAATACCCTCAACCACTGGCTCCAACCTATTTAACAACACTCTACTGAAAACTTTCAAAGCTATCGGTGACAAAGAGATTCCCCTCCAATTACCACATTCACTCAGGTCTCCCTTCTTGAACTTTAACAATTACACCATTCTTCCAAACTGATGGTAGTAACCCCGTCACCCATATCTTATTGAATAGCTTGGTCAGGATCATTATTAATCTATCCCCCTCCACTTTAAACATTTCCGGAAATAAACCATCCTCCCCTGGTGCCTTATTATTCTTTAACTGTTTTACTGCTTTCTCCACTTCTGCAAGCCTCAACTCTCCTGTTTCTATATTTAAATCTTCCTGAGCAGACGGTATATCCTCTTCTGGTGGTATTGGTCTATTAAGAACTGTCTCAAAATGCTCTTTCCATCTATTTTTAATATCTCCATCTTTGGTCAATAAATTTCCTTCCCTGTCTCTAACTGGTATTTCCTTGCGTTTACCTGCATTACCACTCAGTTCTCTAATCGATTCATATGCTATTCTTTGACTCTGTCCATCATTTTTGTTTATTAAGATTTCAGTCTCTGCAACCTTTTCATCCACACATCTTCTTTTATCTCTCCTAGCTAACCTTCTTACTTCTGAATTCAAACTCCAGTACGCAGCTCTTGCTAATTCAATCTCTTGTTCATCAACGCATTGCATCTCACTCCTCAATTTAGCCTCACCTCTCTTTTTTATCATATCCCACGTTTCCTCTGATATCCATTTCTTTCTCCTGAAGATATGTCTCCTTCCAATCGTGCATTCAGCAGTCTCATGCAAAACTTTGTTCACATCCTCCCACATCTCATCTACACTTCTCTCCCCCTCTTCCAACGTTTCCAACACCAAAAACCTATTTCTGCATTCTAATCTGAATTCCTCCTTTTCTTCTCCTTCCCTTCTAAGCTTAACAATATCGTATCTACCAACACAGCTTAATTGTATGCTCACTGGAGGAGGGGAAAGTGCCAAAAGAATGGAAGAGGGCAAATGTGGTACCAATTTACAAGGGAGGAAACAGGGAAGAACCCCTGAATTATAGACCAGTGTCTCTAACCAGCATGGTCGCAAAATTGTGTGAGAGAATCCTGAAAGACAGATGGATAAAATATCTGGAAGAGATGAATATTTTGGCTGAATGTCAGTTTGGATTCAGAAGTGGAAGGTCATGTGTTTCTAACTTGTTGAGCTTTTACTCAAGAGCGATTGATGTGGTACAGGAGAGAGATGGTTGGGTGGATTGTGTGTACTTGGACTTAGAGAAGGCCTTTGACAAGGTACCTCATAAGAGACTAATGTGGAAACTAGAATATACAGGAGGACTGAAGGGGAAACTTCTGGAATGGATGAGAGACTTTTTGAGAGACAGACAAATGAGGACAGTAATAAAGGAAAAGATGTCTGGAGGGAGGGAAGTAACAAGTGGAGTCCCTCAAGGCTCAGTGTTGGCGCCAGTAATGTTCCTGATTTATGTAAATGATATGGTGGATGGAGTGAACAGTTATGCAAGTCTGTTTGCTGATGATGTAAAGATCTTGAGGAAGATAGAGGTTGAGGAGGATTGTAAAATACTGCAGGAGGATTTGGATAGGATACACAATTGGAGCCGGACGTGGGAAATGAAATTTAATGTAAAGAAATGTAAAATATTGGAAATGGGTAAAAGTACCAGGAGACCATCACTGAATTATTTTTTGGGTAATGAATTAATCACAAAAAGGAGAGAAGAGAAAGATTTGGGAGTGCTAGTCCAAGATAGTTTGTCACCAGAAAAGCACATTAACAAGATAGTTGGAGAGACTTATAAACTCTTGACTAACATAAGAGTAGTATTTCATTATATGGATGATGAAATGATGAAAAAATTGATAGTGACCATGATCCGCCCCAGGTTAGAATGTGCAGCGGTAGTGTGGTCCCCACACAAAAAGAAAGATATACACAAGATTGAGAAAATACAAAGAACAGCAACCAAGATGGTCCCCAGTCTGACAGACCTGTCATACATAGAGAGGCTGGAAAAACTGGATTTGCCTTCGTTAGAGGAAAGGAGAAAGAGGGGAGACATGATTGCGGTGTTCAGGACCATGGTGGGAGTAGATAAAATTGACAAAGAAGATCTGTTTGTATGGGATAAGAGAGCAACAAGAGGACACGGAATGAAATTGAAAAAGTCAAGCTGCTTGAAGGATATCAAGAAATATAGCTTTCCTTACAGAAGTATAGACTTATGGAATAGCCTGGACAAAAAGATCGTCCAGTCTAAAAACTTAAACGAGTTTAAAGCTAAATTCGACTTATTGAGATACAGCGACGGAAACCCACGAGCATAGTATATTCCGTGTATATCACAATTAGGTATATTAGGTAAATACTTAAATATTTGGAACGGCTTAGACAAAGAGGTGGTGCATGAGAAAAACATTCATGTGTGTAAAGGTAGACTTGATAAATGTGGATATGGAGACAGGACAACACGAGCATTGCTCAATTCCTGTATACTACAAATAGGTAAATACACACACACACACACACACACACACACACACACACACACACACACACACACAAAATACTTCTGCTCGTGTAAGTGAGCATTCAGTTTCACATTCTTCGTTCTTCTTCCTGATAGTCTTATGTTTGTCGGATTACTTCTGGGAGGTAAATAAACGTTTCACACTAAATCTGTTTCCCCCGTCGTTTTAAGTTGTATTCTGCTGTCAACTTGTTTGACACATCAGGGTTACGGCAAAATTAGGGCCTGTCCTAACCTAAGTGTTTAAACTTGACCTAACCTAGCTTAACTATACCTTATAATTTAACCTAACCTAACGTAGCATCCAGTTGGGAAGTTGGGAGACGAAAATCACCTTTGAGTACATCAAGACAATCATGTTATGGCTTAAGGAACATGATGATAAAAAGTGGGAAATTTTTCAGCAGGAAAAGGTAATTTACCACCCTGAAAATAGTCAGAAAAATACAGAAAACAAACTGGAGGAATATGAACTGAATTGGTAAGGTTCTTCCACTGCTTTAAGCGTACAAATACCAAAATGGCAAAAGAAAAAAAGAAAAACCATAGCATAAAAGAAAGCACCATCATAACGATTTGGAAGGACAGGGAGAAGATAAAGATCGTGCGTAGGAAGTGATGCAATCCTGGCAGCTGTGAAGTTTATATGTTGTCCTGAAACTGACTGAGAAGCTTATAGGGCGTTATGTGGAGCTTCAGAGAAAGCAAACTCTCACTTTTACCCCTTTTTACCATCTTACCCCACGTACTTACCTCCACCTATACGCACCATCAGGTAAAACACTGAAAGAGATATAACTGTTGTAATTAAAAACATCAGTGGTATTAAAAATGGCCTTAACAAAAACAGAAGTTGAACTGGGTCAACACGACCTCCACTGAGTACCCTTTTGTTGATACGTAGCTCCACGGTATTTTACTCCCGCCCCCCAACCCCAAAGTTGTTGTCAAAGTTTCGCCTTCTCGTATCATGTGGCCTTCGGGAGAGACGTTAGGCTGTATAATTAGACTAAAATTTACGGGTCTGGCTGTTTTAGGGAACGAAATGGAGCAAAAATGTTTGCAAACCAGAAAAAAGGTACTCTTTCATCCATGTGTTCTCCTGAGTTAGCGTTACGTTTCACATTCTTCGTTTGGTATCGCTCTTCCCAACACATTTCGAACTGATTGAGCAGTATAGCCATATGTTTAGTTTATCAAAAATACGTTGGGAAACGCGATATCAAACGAAAAATGTGAAACTGAACGCTAACTCACGAGAACACACGGATTAAAGTAATTTTTTCTTGTTAGCACAAATTTTCGTTCTATTTCATACTCTAAAACTGCCAGACCCATAAATTTTTGTCTAACCATATGGCCTAAGGTCTCTCCTGAAAGCCATATGATATGAGAGATGGCGAAACTTTGACAACAACATTGGGGTTGGGGGATGGGAGGAAAATACCGGGGAGCTATGTATCAACAAAAGGGTATCCATCCCAACTTTTATTTTTGTTAATGCTATGTTTAATACCATTGATGTTTTTAATTACAACAGTTATTTCTCTTTCAATGTTTTACCTGATGGTGGGTGCAAGTGGGGGTAATTTACGTGGCGTTAGGTGGTAAGAAAGGGTAAAAGTGAGAGTTTTGGAAAGTTGCCAGAACAAACTGTACCATTATACATGTAAACATATTGTCTGAGTGACGCGGATTTGGGTACCACGGTCCTTGTCCAGTCCCTATTGCCCGCGGTACTCAAGGATTGAGTGTATTTTTAAACATAATTAGACATAATAAAAACAAAATAAAAAACTGAAAGCACAAGTTTATAAGTCACTCATAAAAGAAACAAAATTTCCCTAGGGTGATGCACATCTCCCCACAAGAGAGAGAGAGAGAGAGAGAGAGAGAGAGCTGGGGGGGGAGGGGTATCCCGGGTATGGAAAGCATGGCAACACCGTACAGAGGTTCGCGCCCCACCCTAGCCACCAATTTAGAGTAGTACCACCATAGACCATATGGGATTAAGTGCACTGTTATGTACTGTATTACTGTACTGTATCAATACTGTGTGGCATTTTATGTTTTCTCTTCATCTTTTAATCAAGGGGAAAGTTTTTACGATAAAGGGTTGAGAAATGCAAGATGAATAAATCCACTGAGAAAAGACATGTTCTTCATCAGCGGAAAATGCATCGTACTCATAGTTTTCTACCTAAAGAACCGACAATGATTACCAATAAGCTTGCAATATCTCACAGCTTACGCAAATTGACTTAGGAACTCCCCCCACAAGGAATTAAAAAACACAGAAATCATAGTAACATGCAGAGGTGTATGGTATGTAGGAGGACTGCTGTGCCTTGATAGCAGGCTGTGAAGCCTATGGCCAGAGTCTCTCACACACACACACACACACACACACACACACACACACCAGTATCACTAACCAGTGTTGTATGCAAGGTATTAGAAAAGCTTATAAAAAAAACTTTGGTAAATCACCTAGAAGAACACAGTATGATAACAGAAAGACAGTTTGGTTTCAGAAAAGGAAAATCATGTGTTACTAATCTGTTGAGCTACTATGACAGAGTAACAGACACATTACAGGAAAGAGAAGGATGGGTGGACAGTATCTATTTAGATTTCAAGAAAGCATTTGACACAGTACCACACCAAAGACTTTTATGGAAACTGTACCATCCAGGAGGAATTCGAGGCAAACTGTTTTGTTGGAAGCAAGATTTTCTCATGAAAAGAAAAATGAGAACAGTACTAAGAGGAAACTACTCATCATGGAAAGACGTGACTAGTGGAGTACCACAGGGATCAGTGCTGGCACCAATCATGTTTTTAGTGTATATAAATGATATAAACAGTAACACTGGAAATGAAAGCTATCTAAATATGTTTGCAGGTGATGCAAAAATACAAAGGAGAATTACTAACACAGACTCTTGTAAAGAGCCACAAGAAGAATTAAATAAACTTTATGAATGGAGTAATACATGGCAAATAGAATTCAATGTGGACAAGTGTCATGTAAACAGGTTTGGTAAAAGTGGAAAAAGACCTGATTGGGATCATACATTAGGAAATAAAACCCTACACACATCAGAAAGAGAGAAGGACCTAGGTGTGATTGTCAATAACAGACTATCTCCGGCTGACCACGTCAGTGAGAATGTACGGAACATGTATACACTGTTTGCCAATATGAGAAGAGCATTTACATACATAAATGAAGACATGCTAAGAAAGATAATAACATCATTCATCAGACCAAATCTGGAGTATGCATCAGTAGTCTGGAGTCCTCATCTCAAAAAACACATAAACAAGATTGAAAAAGTTCAAAGGGCCACTACAAGATGGGTACCAAGCTTAAGGGATCTAAGCTATGAAGAAAGACTAAATAAACTGAATCTACCAACACTACAGGAGAGAAGGAAAAGAGGTGATATGATTATGCTATATAAATGCATATCAGGGAAGGAGAAAATAGACATAATGATTACTTAACCTATGGGGAACCATCAGCAAGAGGACACTGCAAAAAACTGCATAAAAAGAGAGGTGATAAAGACATAAGGAAATTTAGTTTCCCAAATAGAGCAATTGATCAGTGGAATGCACTACCGAATGAAATAGTGTGTGCCAAAACAATTCACTAATTTAAGGATATGTGCGATAAATATGGGTTAAGACACGGGACAGTATGAGCTTGACTCATTCCTGTAAAGATACAATTAGGTAAGAACAATTAGGTACAATTAGGTAAGCATACACACACACACACACACACAAAACAAAAACACTGCTGTTTTATCGCAATTGTCTGTAATATTTGTCATCCTGTATTTGGTGGAATATCAGCCATGGCTCCTGTACACCTACCAATGAAAGTACGCCCAAGCGTGAGAGAGTGGTACTGACGCTGAAACAGAAAACAGACATCTGTAAGAGACTGAAGAAAGGTGCCCACATGAGTGATTTGACATGTGAGCACAACGTCAGGTCCAGTACTATTTTTTACGTATGAAAGCAAAAAGACAAGCTTTTGAAATATGTTACACAGTCTGATGTCACTCAAAGAAAACAGACGTACACTTAAGATAGCAAAGTTTGAAGAGTTGGATACTATGCTATACAAGTGGTTTGGGGGGAAAAAAACAGAGGGTTGTGCCATCACTGGACCTCTCCTCTTGGAAAAGGCACGTGATTTTTATGAACATATTGGGATAAAAGAGCCGTGTGCTTTCACCCTAGGTTGGCTATGTCGTTTTAAGAAATGCCATGGCATTAGGAAGTTCGCGATTTGTGGTGAGAAAAGGTCAGCTGATAAGAATGCTGCTGAGGATTTCAAAGAGAAATTTTGTGAGTTGCTAGTGGAGCACAACCTCGATCCTGACCTTTGTTACAGCGCGGATGAGACTTCCCTTTCTTTTTGCATGATGCCTGAGAAGACGTTGGCAGGGCTATCTGAAAAAGTAGCCTCTGGATTTAAGAAAAATAAAGTGAGAGTGACTGTCCTGTTGTGTTCTAATGATGCAGGTACACATAAACTTAGGCCTCTGGTGACTCGAAAATACAAGTCACCCCGAGCTTTTATGGGACTAGTCCATCTCCCTGTTGATATGAGTCCCAAACAAGTGCTTGGATTACAAGATACATATTCACTAACTGGTTCCACCTTCATTTCGTGCCCCAAGTCAAACAGCACCTGAGGGAAAGAGGACTTCCCAAGGATTCAAAGGTCATTCTGTTCCTCGATAATTGTTGGGCCCATCCTGAGGCAAAGGAGCTGGTTAACGGGAACATTATGGCTATGTATCTAACCCCCAACATCACTTCATTAATTCAGCCACAGGACCAGGGCATAACCCAGGCAGTAAAATCCAACTACAGAAAAATCTATTCCTGCAATGGCTAGATGTAGACAAGGAAACCCCAACAAAGTTTTGTATGACCAGTAAATCATTGATAGCGTTCTTTTGCCTGAAATGAAAGATGTGGAAGAGGTGGAGTCAAGCAATAAGGAAGAGGAAGGAGTATGTTTGTATTTACCTGTTTGTATTTACCTATTTGTAGTATACAGGAATTGAGCAATGCTCGTGTTCTCCTGTCTCCATATCCACATTTATCAAGTCTACCTTTAAACACATGAATGTTTTTCTCATGCACCACCTCTTTGTCTAAGCCGTTCCAAATATTTAAGTATTTACCTAATATACCTAATTGTGATATACATGGAATGTACTATGCTCGTGGGTTTCCGTCACTGTTTCTCAATAAGTCGAATTTAGCTTTAAACTCGTTTAAGTTTTTAGACTGGACGATCTCTTTGTCCAGGCTATTCCATAAGTCTATACTTCTGTAAGGAAAGCTATATTTCTTGATATCCTTCAAGCAGCTTGACTTTTTCAATTTCATTCCGTGTCCTCTTGTTCCTCTCTTATCCCATACAAACAGATCTTCTTTGTCAATTTTATCTACTCCCACCATGGTCCTGAACACCGCAATCATGTCTCCCCTCTTTCTCCTTTCCTCTAACGAAGGCAAATCCAGTTTTTCCAGCCTCTCTCTGTTTGACAGGTCTGTCAGACTGGGGACCATCTTAGTTGCTGTTCTTTGTATTCTCTCAATCTTGTTTATATCTTTCTTTTTGTGTGGGGACCACACTACCGCTGCATATTCTAACCTGAAGCGGATCATGGCCACTATCAGTTTTTTCATCATTTCCTCTTATGTTAGTCAAGAGTTTATAAGTCTCTCCAACTATCTTGTTAATGTGCTTTTCTGGTGACAAACTATCTCGGACCAGCACTCCCAAATCTTTCTCTTCTCTCATTTTTGTGATTAATTCATTACCCAAAAAATAATTCAGTGATGGTCTCCTGGTACTTTTACCCATTTCCAATATTTTACATTTCTTTACATTAAATTTCATTTCCCACGTCCGGCTCCAATTGTGTATCCTATCCAAATCCTCCTGCAGTATTTTACAATCCTCCTCAACCTCTATCTTCCTCAAGATCTTTACATCATCAGCAAACAGACTTGCATAACTGTTCACTCCATCTACCATATCATTTACATAAATCAGGAACATTACTGGTGCCAACACTGAGCCTTCAGGGACTCCACTTGTTACTTCCCTCCATCCAGACATCTTTTCCTTTATTACTGTCCTCATTTGTCTGTCTCTCAAAAAGTCTCTCATCCATTCCAGAAATTTCCCCTTTAGTCCTCCTATATATTCTAGTTTCCACATTAGTCTCTTATGAGGTACCTTGTCAAAGGCCTTCTCTAAGTCTAAGTACACACAATCCACTCAACCATCTCTCTCCTGTACCACATCAACCGCTCTTGAGTAAAAGCTCAACAAGTTAGAAACACATGACCTTCCACTTCTGAATCCAAACTGACATTCAGCCAAAATATTCATCTCTTCCAGATATTTTATCCATCTGTCTTTCAGGATTCTCTCACACAATTTTGCGACCATGCTGGTTAGAGACACTGGTCTATAATTCAGGGGTTCTTCCCTGTTTCCTCCCTTGCAAATTGGTACCACATTTGCCCTCTTCCATTCTTTTGGCACTTTCCCCTCTTCCAGTGAGCATACGATTAAACTGTGAATTTTATCCGCCAGTTGTTCTCTGCATTCCTTCAGTACCCAATTAGAAATTCCATCAGATCCTGGGGCTTTCCTTACATCTTGAGTTTCCAGTAATTTATACACTTCCTGTACTTCCACTATTATATCTTTCATCACCGGAACATATCTAATCACTCCCTCCCCTTCCACAAGCTCCTTTTCTTTAGTGAAAACTGACTGGAAACGTTTGTTCATTATTTCTGCTTGCATTGCCGCATCCTTAAAGACCTCTCCTTCTACTTTCAGTTTGGTGATTCCTTCCTTTTGTTTCAGTTTGCCATTAACAAATCTATAAAACAGTTTGGGTTCATCCTTGCATTTGTCAATTATACCTTTTTCAAAATTCCTTTCTTCTTCTCTACGTACTCTTGTGTATTCATTTCTTGTTCTTTTATATTCTTCCTTTGTTCTGTTGTTACCTCTCTTTCTCCAATTGTTCCACGCCTTATCTCTCTCTTTTTTTGCTATCATACACCTTCTATTAAACCACTCCTTTTTCCTGTTTTCTTTCCCTCTTACTCTTGGTACAAATTTTTCCACTCCCAAATTATAGAGGTCTAGAAAGATATCCCACTTCCTCTGTATCTCTCGTTTCTCTGAATTTTCTCCAATCCGCATTTTCAAAAAAGTATCTCAATCCTGTAAAATTTGCTTTCCCAATGTTGTATCTTCCCTGTCTATGAAGCTCGTCTCTTGGCTCGACGTTTCCTATTAACATCTGGAACTCAATGACCATGTGATCACTTTTTCCCAAAGGACAGAGATATTCCAATGATTCTATTACATCAGGCTCTTTGGTGAACAGTAAATCTAACCTTGCTGGTGTGTCCTCACCTCAAAACCGTGTCTCTTCTTTGACCCACTGCGTCATCACATTATTCATTATTATATTTAATAACATAGTACCCCACGAATCCTCGCCGCCTCCCAAGTACCATTCCTCCCAGTTCACCTCTTTACAATTAAAGTCACCCACCAAAATTATATTATTACTTTTCTCAATTATTTTTTGCAAATATCTAGCCATATCCGACAACATCTCATGGTATTCGTCATCCTTCCATGCTTTCATCTTTGGGGGAACATACACTACCGCCATATCTCTCTTAACATTCTCTCCAGTTTCTAATTTCATATATATCACTTCAGCCCTGCCTTCTACCATTTCCACAGTATCTACATTTATGCTGTTCTTCACTGCTATCATCACTCCTCCTCCCTTTTTTTCTTTTCAGTCTTTTCTCCACAGTTTGTATTTACCATCTCCCAAATGAACATCAATATCTTCCCTTAATTTGGTCTCTACAAAGCACATGACATCAGGTTCATGTTCTCTCAAGAAATCGTTAATTTCGATCCTTGTCGATATGAAACCATCAACATTAGTATATATCACCTTCAAATTATTTTTGACGTTTTTAATACCCTCTTCTCTCCTACTCTCTGTCTGTACCACTTCCTCAACTTCTGATCTTTCACAACCATCCCCCTTTGTTTCCTTCACTTCTATTTCCTTAAATACCATTTCCTTACTTTCATATCCAATACTCTCCAAAAAAAAGTATTACATTTTTCCTCTGTCCTCTTATCATTTTTTTCCTTTACTTCTTCCTTTAATGATTTTAAAACTTCTCTTTCTTCTTCATTCAGATCTTTTCTTATTATAATATTTTCCATCCCCGCCTCTTTGCTTAATTTCCAGGTCACTTTAAGTATCTCATTTATTACACTTTCTGATGTCAACTTGACTCTCATTGGTCTTGTTTCCCCTTTCTTATAAGGCCCTATCCTCCTTACTTCCTCAATTTCTTTTACCCACTTGTCTCCTTCGGGGTCAATCTTGCCTAATATTCCTCTCACCAGGTTCGTGTCTCTCTCGAGTCTTACAAACCTAACCTTTTCTTCCTCTTCCCTGTTTCCAAATACTACCACACATCTGCTCCTTTCTACAGTTTCTCTCACTATTTTCTCTTTTTTCTTCAGTATTTTCACTACATTTTCTTCCATTTTTTTCTTGTTCATTTCCCTTTCTTCCTGGATGATCTCTCTTAAGCTGACCACTTCTTTCTGTTCTTCTTCTACGTGTGCCCACTTTGCCTTATGTTCTTCTAATACATTACTCACCTTCTCCGTTTTATTAGTACTCTCTTCTAGTTTCCTCCTCAGTTCAACATTTTCCCGCTTCAAATTCCTAATCTCTTCATTCGCTGTTTCATTGGATTGGATCAGACTCTGTATGGTAGTTTCCGTATTTACAGACACATCCTTTATCACTACAGTAGATTCTCTACTTTCTTTTCAAGTTCACTAATCCTTATAATTAATGTTTTGACCAGGTCCATGACATTGGTATTTGCATCAAATCCTTGAAATTCTAGTCCCTCATTGTTTATATTTTCGGCCATGTTTGATGTTGGTTAAATAGCAAAACAGCTGTTACCGAAAAAAACATTCATGTACAGTCTAGCCAATAAATCTTTACATTTTTGGTAGTCTATTAACTTTCATTATTTTAAATTTAAAACAAGACCTTAGGAGACAGGACAGACAAAATTCCTGAAACTACTTAAGGTTAGCAGCGATGGCTGGGACGTCTGCTCTCTTCGGCTGTTTCTCCGTGTGTAAAGATGCTGATGAAATATTTCAAAAGATCATCCGATTCATGGAGAGAAATCCAGCATACACGGCTAATGAACTGCTTCATTTTCGTAGCCATTATGATGACTTCCAAAATTGCCACCATGTAGCAAACACTCAGACATCAGGAACTTTTTCATGAGGGGTATATATGGAAAAACAGCAAACATTTCACTTGTATCCTCCTGTTCATTTGTGGGGTTCCCAGATAATGATGCATCAACATCCACATCAGCAAGTACTCCAGCAAAAATGGCTGCTACACCAGTCTCCCCCATCAGGCGTTTGACCCCCAGCCAGCCTATCCACTCATGTCAATAAGCCTGCATCACCCACAACTCCGTCTCTCCCACCCAGCCCTCCATCAAAATCTGAATCTGATGTGGATGATGTGATCGTGATGAGTGATGATGATTTTTTTTTTTTTTTTTTTTTTTATGTGTCCGACTCTGGGCATAGGCTTCACAGCCTGCTATCAAGGCCCAGCAGTCCTCCTACGTACCATACACCTCTACATGTCACCACTTCGGCGCTAACACCCACCGTCCATATTGAATACATGCTAGGGCTGTCTCATACAGGACTGGTGCATTGGCATTAGCGGGGGTATTTTTACCACATGTCGGCGGGTCTTCTGGTAGATCAGTAAAGCCTGATTTAATGAAATTCAAATCCTTAAACTGTTCCCTGCCCCAGGCGGGATTCGACCCTGGGTCCGTTAGGACTGCAGGCCATCTCTCTACCGATTGAGCCACCTCCCCCGTGATCATGTACAGAGAAAAAAAAATAAAATAAAAAAAAAATTAAAAAAGACAAAAAATAATGTATGTAGCACAGTTGAAGGATACAATAATATTAGCAGTGGTTAACATTAATTTTTACAGTACTAGTTCAGTAAACATACATTTATTATACATTATACAGTTGTATATGACAGTAAAATTATTACAGTAGAGGTTAGGTGACTTTGGGTGGGCTGGGAGGTGGATACTGAAGCCTACTGGAGTATCAATGAGTCATGGGTGAGTACACACTACACTATCTATCTATCTATTGCCAGACGCCTCAGTCCCGTTTGGGGTGGCCACAAACAAATCGCCTCCACGTCATCCTGTCCCCCACCATTTCACTCCCCTGCTCCCAATTCACACCCCACTCTATCATATACCTCTCCACCCCATCTCTCCATCTCATCCTCGGCCTCCCCCTCCCTCTTCCCCCCTTCACCTCACTCACATACACTCTCTTCGTCAGTCTTTCACCCTCCATCCTCTCCACATGGCCAAACCACCTCAGTGTGTTCCTCAAAACACTTCCTATCACATCCACATCCACACCACAATGCTCCTTTATATCCTCATTGGTCAGCCTGTCTCTCCATGTGACCCCACAGGCTCCTCTTAAATAACTCATTTCCACTGCTCTCACTCTTGACTTGTGTCCTTCCAGCAACGTCCAAGCTTCACTTCCATACGTTAGAGTTCGTATCACAATGCTGTCATGTAGAAAATTTTTTCACTTCCATGCTCACTTCCCTGCTTCTTACCACTGCTTTCAAGGAACCAGCAACCTTCCTTTCCTGCTGTTCCCTTTCAAGCACTTCACCCTCCAAACCTCCATCCTTACTCATCACACTACCCAAGTACTTAAACGTACTCACATTTTCCAATTCTTCACCATCCAACCTCACTGTACATTCACTGACTTCACCTCTCTCAAAGGCCATCACTTTACCCTTCCCTACATTCAACTTTAGATTCCGTTTCTTACACACTCTCCCAAACTCATCCACCAAGCCTTGCAACTCTCCTCCGTCTTCACTCAACAACACAGTATCATCTGCAAACAACAGTACAGGGAGTTTCCAAACACTATCCTCTCTCACCAGGGCCACTCCAACATCCACTACCCTACTTTGTACCTCTTTTATTACCCCATCCATGTACAGATTGAACAAACATGGAGACATGACACATCCCTGTTTCAACCCAACCTTCAAAGAGAAAAATTCACTCAGTTCACCATCCACACACACTGAAGCCTTAGCACCATCATACATACTCTTCACAGCATTCAACAACTTCCCATCTACTCCATATATTCTTAATTCTTTCCACAATCCTTGTTTATCCACCCTGTTATATGCTTTCTCCAAATCCATGAAAGCTGCATACAACTTCTTTCCCTCCTCTAGAAACTTTTCCACTAAAGATCTAAGAATGAATATCTGATCTACACAACCTCTTCCCTTCCTAAAGCCTCCCTGTTCTTCTCCAACTAATTCCTCTGTTCTTTCTCTAACTCTGTCAATAAGCATCCTACCATACACTTTTCCTATTATACTAAGAAGACAGATGCCCCTATGATTACCACACACTTCTTTTTCCCCTTTTCCTTTGTACAAGGGAATAATTATACCTGACTTCCAATCCTCCGGGACTCTACCTTCCTCCTAGGCCAATCTGCACATTTTCCACATCCATTCTACTAAGATCTCTACCCCATACCTCAGAATTTCACCACACACTCCATCAATTCCTGGGGCTTTCCCCAATTTAACTTTCTTCATTGCTTCCACAACTTCTATCCTACTGATTTCTTCCTGTCTTCTCACCTCCCTCCTTCTCCCAGCCATTCCCCAGCCACTTATACTCGCATTACTTCCATCCTCTATGTTCAACAATTCCTTAAAGTGTTCCCTCCATCTGCTCACTTTTTCTCCCTTCTCCTAGTAATCTACCATTTTTATCTTTTATTCCCCTGCTAACTTCACTTCCACCCTGTCTTACTCTTTTCACCTCTTTCCAGAACATTTTCTTACAGTCCCTCCACTTTACACTCAAGTTCCTTCCAAATTCCTCATCCGCTCTCTTCTTACTCTCTCTTACTAATCTTTTCACCACTCTCTTTCTTTCTACATATAACTCTCTCTTCCGCCCCTCAACTTCTTCCACGCCCCTATTTCTCATCCATTCCTTGTATGCTTTCTTCTTTTGTGCCACAGCCTGTCTCACCTCTTCATTCCACCACGCTGTTCCTTGCACTCCCCTCCGTCTTCTTTTCATCCCACACACCATATCACATCCTGCACATATTTCTTCTGTAAATATCCTGCATACACCTTCCACATCCACCATCTGCTCCAATTCATATTTGCCCAATCGTTCCTCCACTTCTCTCTTATACTCTGCCTTTTTCTCACCCTCTTGTAACCTTTCCACTCTCCTTACAAACACTCCTTCTTCCCGTCCTTCCCTTCTTCTATTTCTCCAACCTAATTGGACCTTGATTCTGGCCATCACCAGGTAGTGGTCAGAAAGTCCACTCCCCCAACCTCTATAAGCTCTTGCATCCATTACACATTTTTGCATCCTTTCATTCACACACACATAATCAATCATTGCCTTCCTTTCATTCAGTTCACCACCCACCCTTCTCATCACTCGCCACGTATACCGGTGGATCATTTTGTGCCTGAAGAGGGTATTGGCTATCACCAACCCCCTCCCAGCACAAATGGCCACTAACGCACTGCCATTTTCATCTATCTCAGCAGGCAAACGCCACTCACCAACTATTCCATCCACCTTCACATTCCCTACTTTACCATTCATATCACTGATCAAAAACACTCTCTCATTCCCTCCAATCTTTTCCATGCACACTTGCACATTTGTCCAGAACTCTTCTCTCACTCTGCTTGCACAATCTTGCATTGGCGCATACACACACACAATCGCCCACATTTGTATTCCAACTTTCAATCTTACCCACTCAATCTTTGACCCAACTGATCCATACTCTCTTATGCTCTTCTTCCATCTTTTACTCACAACTATACATACTCCTTCTTTTGCCCTCTCATTCTCACCTACTCCTATACATATATCCCATCCATACTCCCATTCTCTCACACTCTCACCTCTCCATTTTGTTTCAGTTATTCCGCATACATCAACTTTCGCACCCTCCAGCACCTGGACAATCTCTCTCTCTTTCACCTCATCATTCGCTCCCCTTACATTCCAAATTCTGATTACCATGTCCTTTGTCGTCATCTTTTGGTCAGTCCTTGTCCGAGGCTTATTGTTTGTCTTTTTAGTTAGTTGTTTTCCAGGGAGGGGCACTAACCCTCCGCCAACCCTTTTAGTCGCCTTTTACGACAAGCAGGGATACTGGGGGAGTATTCTTGGGAAAAAAAAACCTTCTCCCAGGAAATGGGTGTTAATAATCCGGAAAAATAATTTTCCAGCATTTTGAATTCCCCGTGGCTCCCGGATAATTAAGGTTCTACTACAGATAGACAGATAGATAGATGGTTTTTGCCATGAAAGATCCACCATTGATATACTCAATCTCTTGACTCACACCATCCATCTCAACTGACCAACATGGAAAAACTTATGATATTTCCAAAGCTTTTGACAGAGAGTGGCACCATTCCTTACTATCCAAACTCCCTTGCTATGGACTAATGTCTTTTGTTCCTCTGATTTCCTCATATCTCAGTGACAGAATGACAGGAGTAAAAGTGGAAGTTGTATATCCCAATTTATACTCAAATAACACAGGCCTGCCACAAGGATCAGTTCTGGCTCTAACCCTATTCTTAAATAAAATTAATATCAAGCATAATCACATCCATACATATACAGATGACTCAAGAGCTCACAGTTCATTCACAATTAAACACCCATTCACAAAGTTTAATATCTCTAACTCACAACTCAGTACAGCCATCTCCATAAATCAAGACTTACTTAGGATCACTGAATGGGGACAAAATAACCTTGTCTCATTTAATGCTAATAAAACCAAATATATACAATTCACTAATAGACAGACATTGCCAGATTCCTGTACTACCTTCAATGCTACTAATACTGTATTCCCATCTCCAAAAGTACTGAAATTCTCGGTGTCTCACTTAACAATGCCCTCAGCTGGACCTCTCACGTCAGATCCTTTGCTAAAACCATCTCAAAGAAACTTGGATTATTGTACAGAGTTCGTAGCTTCCTCACTGACGACCAGTTAGCTATAGTTATAAACGTCATGTGCGCTCTCAGCTGGAATATTGCTCACCCTTGTGGAATGGATGTGGAGAAGTTGCACTAAAACAACTAGACAAAATTCAGAACAAAGCTGTTAGAATTATTAATATCCTTGATATTACAAATAAACTACCTTCCCTACAGGTAACAAGGAATGTTGCCTACCTTGCATTATTTTACAGATACTTTTATGGCAAATGCTCAGACAAAGTTGTACCCATTGTGCCACCTCTCCATGCCTTCCCTTTGCTACACGGGCATCTGGTAGCACTTGTGACTGGACTGTCAGACCCATCATATAGCAGAAATTCTGCCTTTCAGAAATCTTTTATTCCCTGAACTGCATCTATTTGGAACTCACTTCCCCAGAGTTGTTTCCCCCCAAACTTCAACCTATAGCTGTTCAAGCCCAACTGTTACAGATATTTTATGAATGGAGGACACCAATAATCTGCTGTATGGATTTTTTTTTTTTATTCACTTGTTTTTCCTTCCTCTGTTCTGCTATTTATACAGTATAAAAAAAAAAAAAAATCTGGAAAGAAGTGTTGTACAGCAGAATTATCACGATTCCCTTGCTCAGAGCTGTGTATACAGCCGTGGCCCGTCAATTTACTCTTCACTTGACTGCCATCACTCCACCTCTCACTCGCCACTCTACTGGTTTACAGATAATAGAGTACAGCAAGTTCGCCCCTAATGTAAGGGTTTGGTTCCAACCATGGCGTGTTCGGCGCGGAACCGCGTAAGTTTAACTACTCATTTTGCTCCCTAGACCCCCAAAATGTGGTGTTTTGCTGTTATCTGCCATAGGTAATCAATATGAAGCACTTTCAGTGGTTAGAAGGTTTATGTAAAGTTATAACTTACAAATACAGTACTGCACAGCAAAACTTCAACACACAAATACATAAACACAAGGCAACATTCCGATGCCAATTGGTTTCGGAACAATTCATCGTCAAGTCAATTTGCCATCACAACAATAACAAGAAAATTTGCCGTCATTAATGAAGACAGCTGTGGGTGATGCTAGAATATAATTCAAAGGCGAAATAAGTATATTTATTGAATGACGGGGAATCGTTCAGGGTGCGAATTGTCCTGACAGGGAACCATCCATGCTTTGACGGGGAATTGTCTAGCGGCGAATTGACGACGGAGAATTGTCTTGGAACCCACCGATCATGGGTAATCATATAAATCAGGTTAATTAGTTACATGGCTTTATTTAATGCTTTAACTTTATTTAAGTGCTTTAACTTACATAACAGAACAGTAAATATTTAACTCACAAATACAGTACTGTGGAAAATCAGTGAAGCAAATCTATAATGAACAAGTAAAAAGGGAAATATTCTGACATCTATCAGGTAAACTGGTTATAAGACTTTATTTCTTGGGTTAAAGTTATTTAATAATACTTGAAGTTGCACATAAACTTACCAGAACAGTACTGTAAATATTTAACTTACAAATACAGCACTGTGGAAAAGGTGTAAAGCAAATCACATGATCATGTGATCAAAACAAACCATGTGCGCTGTGCTGAGGTTCGGGAATTTGGCCTTTCAAAGGCCTCTATTGCGTAAATTCATAGTTTTCGTAATGGTTCTTTAATCTTACGTTGTCTTATACGTATCCCAGCACTAACCGCGTATAATTGCAGGCGCGTTCGGTGAGAACGTGTTTAGGGCAAGCTTATTGTACACTCAATCCTCGTAAATCACATGTTCATAAATCACGGATTTGTAAATCATGGCTAGGTGGCCGTCAGACTGCCGGCAACCTTAAATCACTGTTAAGTCACGAAAATCGCGGATCTAGGCACCCAAGTGGGCCTTTTCCGAGGAGAACTGTAAACCGCGGGATTCAAACTGAAAATCGCAACCCAACAACCAATCACCGTGCCTACCTGGTGGCATATGTGCATACTAATGCCGCCATGTTGTTGTTCTTGTCCAGCCAGTCCACACACTACAGACCGTCACCGTGGAGTACGAAAGTTACCTGCCTTTCTTGTGCAACTTCCTCCCTGCCTCCTACCTGCCATGGCCCCTCCTGACCCCCTGATGAAGAGCTCTAAGCAGTAAGGTGTCAAGAAGCTTCCGCCGCTGTTGTACAGTCAACATTCGGAGTTCATTCGTCATGTTGTGAGGGGAGAGAAGTTTTCAAAGCTGGCGATAGAATTTGGGAAGAACAAGTGCAGAGAGGCTCTAAGTTCTTCCCAACACCACTCCACTCCATTTACTTAGCAATTTCATAATAGGATTAAGGTGAGATCCCTTAGCACTGCTTATTTCTATTTAATACATGCACTGAACAGGCTGTGGCACAAAAGAAAGCATACAATGAATGGATGAGAAATACGGGCGGGGAAGAAGTTGAGAGGCGGAAGAGAGAGTTATATGTACAAAGAAAGAGAGAGGTGAAAAGATTAGTAAGAGAGAGTAAGAAGAGAGCAGATGAGGTATTTGGAAGGAATTTGAGTGTAAAGTGGAGGGACTGTAAGAAAATGTTCTGGAAAGAGGTGAAAAGAGTAAGACAGGGTGGAAGTGAAGTTAGCAGGGGAGTGAAAGACAAAAATGGTAGATTACTAGTGGAGAAGGGAGAAAAAGTGAGCAGATGGAGATAACACTGTAAGGAATTGTTGAACATAGAGGATGGAAATAATGAGAGTATAAGTGGCTGGGGAATGGCTGGGAGAAGGAGGGAGGTGAGAAGACAGGAAGAAATCAGTAGGATAGAAGTTGTGGAAGCAGTGAAGAAAGTTAAATTGGGGAAAGCCCCAGGAAGTGATGGAGTGTGTGGTGAAATGTTGAAGTATGGGGGAGAGATAGTAGTAGAATGGATGTGGAAAATGTGCAGATTGGCCTGGGAGAAGGTGGAGTCCCAGAGGATTGGAAGTCAGGTATATTTATTCTCTTGTACAAAGGAAAAGGGAAAAAAGATGTGTGTGGTAATCATAGTGGCATCTGTCTTCTTAGTATAACAGGAAAAGTGTATGGTAGGATACTTATTGACAGAGTTAGAGATAGAACAGAAGAAATAGTTGGAGAAAAACAAGGAGGCTTTAGGAAGGGAAGAGGTTGTGTAGATCAGATATTCATTCTTAGATCTTTAGTGGAAAAGTTTCTAGAGAAGAGAAAGAAGTTGTATGTGGCTTTCATGGATTTGGAGAAAGCATATGACAGGGTGGATAGACAAGGATTGTGGAAAGTATTAAGAATATATGGAGTAGATGGGAAGTTGTTGAATGCTGTGAAGAGTATGTATGATGGTGCTAAGGCTGCAGTGCATGTGGATGGTGAACTGAGTGAATTTTTCTCTTTGAAGGTTGGGTTCAAACAGGGATGTGTCATGTCTCCATGGTTGTTCAATCTGTACAAGGATGGAGTAATAAAACGGGTAACAGGTAGGGTAGTGGATGTTGGAGTGGCTCTGGTGAGAGAGGATAGTGTTTGGAAACTCCCTGTACTGTTGTTTGCAGATGATACTGTGTTGTTGATTGAAGACGAAGGGGAGCTGCAAGGCTTGGTGGATGAGTTTGGGAGAGTGTGTAAGAAACGGAATCTAAAGGTGAATGTAGGGAAGAGTAAAGTGATGGTCTTTGAGAGAGGTGAAGTCAGTGAATGTACAGTGAGGTTGGATGATGAGGAATTGGAAAATGTGAGTACAGTAATCACTCCAATATCCGGATCAATAGAGCCATCGGTAGGTTCGGATATTGGTTTTGTCCGGATATTGGGCCCCAGCTTATGGACTTGTACTTACGGACCCTAACACAGAGAAACACCTATACAACTCCCTCCGGACATGCATAGCACCTATTTAACACCCAAATCACACCAATAAGGCACATAAATGACTGAAATAAATGCAATAGACACATAAAATGTGGGTTTAGAAGTATGTTCATACATTAATAAACATTCTGGTACTTATGGACTCTAACCGAACCTAACCTAACCGAACCTAACCGAACTCTGAAAAACACATTCCTACTGCACATGCATGAGGTAAGTTTAGTATGGAAAGAAGTACAGTATGACACTTTCTGGTAAGTATAGTATGGGAAAAAATACAATATGAAACATTCTGGTAAATATAGTATGGAAAATAGTACAACATGAAACATTTTGGCTACTTACAGCAAGTCCCTGGCCACCTCGATGAATAACCGCCTCCTCTCGGACTCTGACAGTAAGAACGATTTCCTGAAGCACTTGCACTACACTCTTCCTGAAGTCTTGCACTGAACTTAGTCACTAACACCCCGAAGTCCGTTCTTTTCACAGTGTTCACTTTAGTCCAAATAATGTTCCATTAAATTTAAGTGTTGCACATTAACTTTTCCCAAGTTTTTTAAGTTTCCAAAGCCAAAACAAAGAAAGGTTAGTTACGTTAAATTTCTTTTCTACTTAGTCTTTTCTCCCAACTTGAAAACCTTAACACAACACACCGTTTTTTTCACTGCACAACACTCAAAATTCCCGTGTGGTCTAGTGGAGAAGTTCTTGCTGTTTATTCACTGTCAGAGCCCGAGAGTATCACTGGCAGGAGTCCAAGGGGTGCATCGGTGGGTAGTGGTGATGGCGTACCGACTACAGAAGACTCTGAAGACAGCCGCAAACTCACGTCGAGCGGTGACTCCACTGTAGCTGATGTGCTGGGCTGTGGCTCGGAGCATGAGGGCCTGTCTTGGGGAGGCAACGAGGTGGAACCAGGGCTTGGCACAGCGGTGGTCACGGGCCTGAAAAAACTGTCAATCGTTGACTGACGCAAGGACCGACGATTCTGGCGATTGATGATGCGCTGCCGGAAAGCACGCACTTCCTCCACGAGTCCCAAGGGCCCCATCTCCCTGTCGCAGTCCGGGTGTTCCAGGTAGTCTAGGACGAACTCTAGATGTTCCCGGAGTGCGCTCAGCTTGGGGATGGCTGGAGTAGTGTCCTGCTGGGCGGAGTCTGCATCATCATCGCCTTACGTCGTCCGGAATCTTCAAGTTCGGGACTGACACCAGCAACCGAAGACGCGATCTCGATATCAGACAACGTCTGATACCCAGGATCGCCCTCGTGGTCGTCCAACCACTCACGAACATCGTCCACATCAACATCGTCGCCGTGCGTACGTAGCCGTGCATGGAAGTCATCCACGTCAAACCCTAGGAAATCGTACTCCACATCTGTTCCGAGAAGCAGACGAGACCAACCATTTTCAAGAGTTTTCACAGGGACTTCCTTCCATGCACTAGCCCAGTTGTACAGCGCAGACTTGATGTTGTAGCGGCGAAAGGTTTTCCAAAGTCCGCTTGCCTCGAGTGTCACGTCCTTCCCTGCGCTCGTCCTCGTCCTCGAGAACCACCATCACCTCGTCCAGGAACTTCCGACGGTACAGGCGCTTTGTTGCCACGATCACTCCTTGGTCCATTGGTTGAATGAGAGCAGTCGTATTAGGTGGCAGAAACATGCACCTAATACGGCCATTCTCAGCAACCAAGTCCTTGTCGCACGGGTGGGCAGGTGCATTGTCGAGGAGAAGAGAGCCTTTACCTGGTCGCGAGGAATTCCCAGTGTCTTCGTCTGGTAATGTATGACCTCCTTGTGAAGTGATGGTGAAACCAGTCTTTGAAAATCACAGCTGTGAACCATGCTTTCAAAGAATGGTACCATATGACAGGAAGGACATCCATCACCCCACGAAGGCACCGAGGCTGCTTTGCACGGCCAACAATAACGGGCTTAAGCCGGTGCATGCCGTTAGCATTGGCACAACACAAAGCAGATATCCGTTCCTTAGAAAGCTTGCGGCCAGGTACACGCTTCTCCGTCTCATCGGCGAGAGTGTTCGTTGGCACCCGAGCGATAGAATAGGCCAGTTTCGTCAGCGTTATAGACTTGACCGAGAGTGAGGCCCTCCCTGTCGATCAAGCCTTTCACCTTGTGCCGAAACTCGTCCACTCCATCCCTCGTTAGCGTCCAATGCTTCGCCATGTGCTACGGTTAGTAAGGCCATGTCGCAACTTGAGCGCGAAGAGCCAACCCTCGGATGCCTTGAAGTCTAGGGCGTCGTGAAGCCTTGCAAACTTCTCAGCAGCAGCCTTCAGCTCCGTTCCACGTACCATCACACCAGCTGCACGTTGCTGTCGATACCAAATCAACGTGGAGCGGTCGATCTCTGCATACTTGGGAGTAAACATAACCTTCCTCTCCACGTTGCGTTTGCTTCTCGACGAGAAGTCAGCCGTGTACTGCATGAGCTTGTCTCGGGAACGCTTGATATCAAACAAAGTCGACCGGGCCAGGTTGAACTCGCGGAGAATGCGAGAGGAAGACCAACCCGCATCAACCTTCTCCAATATCTCCCGTTTCTTCTCCAGAGTCAACACCACTCTCTTCCTTTTCTCAGGAGGCGGGGCCATCATCACACACACTAAGAGTAGGGCAGAGAGCAGCAGGAGGCCTTGCAGCAAGTACGGCACCACCACAAAGCGAGCACGTGGGCAGCCATTACGAAGAGCGCAGGTCCAGTCGCGGTGAGAGACAGGCGGGAAGTGGGGAGGATGCAGCGAGCGCTCTATCGGACGTCGGAGGAATGACGAACCAAAACAATGCTCTCACGCGGCGCACAAGTTCAAATTACGGACGGCAAAAAATCGGTTTTTTTTCCAATTTTTTTGGATTTTCGGACCATTTTGGGAATGTTTGATCCCAGGACGATAAGGTTCGGTTAGTGGGGATGTTCGGTTATTGGGCGTCCGGATATTAGAGTGATTACTGTACTTTTAAGTACTTGGGTAGTGTGATGAGTAAGGATGGAAGTTTGGAGGGTGAAGTGCCTGAAAGGGTACAGCAGGGAAGAAAGGTTGCTGGTTCCTTGAAAGCAGTGATAAGAAGCAGGGAAGTGAGCATGGAAGTGAAAAAGTTACTGCATGACAGCATTGTGATACCAACTCTAACGTATGGAAGTGAAGCTTGGACATTGCTGGAAGGAAACAAGTCAAGAGTGAGAGCAGTGAAAATGAGTTATTTAAGAGAAGCCTGTGGAGTTATGTGGAGAGACAGGCTGACAAATGAGGATATAAAGGAGCGTTGTGGTGTGGGTGTGGATGTGGATGTGATAGGAAGCATAGGAGGAATACACTGAGGTGGTTTGGTCATGTGGAGAGGATGGAGGGTGAAAGACTGACGAAGAGAGTGTATGTGAGTGAGGTGGAGGGGGGAAGAGGGAGGGGGAGGCCGAGGATGAGATGGAGGGATGGGGTGGAGAGGTATATGAGAGAGAGGGGTGTGAGTTGGGAACGGGGCAGTGATGTGGTGGGGGACAGGGCGACGTGGAGGCAATTTGTTTGTGGCCACCCCAAACGGGATTGAGGCGTCTGGCAATAGATACATAGATAGATTGAATATTCCTAAATTTGTATGTTTGTGTTTGATGGTGCCTACAGTACTCGTCAAAATTATCGAGCGCCTACTGCCGGGTGCACAATACTTATGGCCAAAAAAGAATCATCCATTTCAGGGGGTAAAAATTGAGCCACAAGTTTGCGGCGCTAGCATGACGTCATGTTAGCCTGAGACCTTCCAACGCACTGGTTGGTTCCCGCCTCATTCGCCCACGGGCTGCCTGAGAGAGAGGAACTCCGCCGCGTCTCCCTCTCAAATTGCGCAATTTTTTACCGAGTGTCCCACAGTGTTTTGGCCTTCACCACTTTGTTATGGCCCCTACCCGTGAACTATCGAGTGAAATCATATCCCAGATCATTGCTCTAAAGAAGGCAGGCCACCAGACAAAGGAAATTAGTGAATTGGTTGGTGTGGCACAATTGACAGTGAGTTGCTGGTGTGCGCGGTTTCGGTTGGAAAACAGTGGTGAAGTTCCCGCAAAGAAACCGCGGTCTGGTAGGCCTAGGAAAACTTCCCCAAGGTCTGTTAATGTTTTAAAACGTGCAGTGGAGTTTAATCCTCGTGTGAGTGCAAGGAAAATAAAGGAGAGCAACCCGGAAGTGTTTGGTGAGGTGTCTGTGAGAACAGTGTCTCGTAGGGTCCATGAACTTGGTTACACAAGTCACAGGCATGTGAGAAAGCCTCTTCTCACCAAGAGCCAGAAAATTCATAGGCTTGCCTTTGCTAATAAATATCTAAACTGGGGTGAGGAGCAATGGTTGTCAGTGTTATGGTCTGATGAGGCAACATTCAGTGTTACCTGTAACAGAGGAGCACGTGTGTATCGACGCAATGATAGTGACCCACTTGACCCACGGTATGTAGAAAGCACAGTTAAACATCCTGATTCACTCATGGTATGGGCTTATTTCTCTGGTCAAGGTTTGGGGAAGCTTGTTGTACTTCCCAAGAATGTTAGAGTGAATCAGGATGTTTACCTGGAGCTTCTGTGTAATCATTTACCAGACTCATTCGAGCTAACAGGTGCACGAGTGTTTCAGCAGGACGGTGCACCTGCTCACAAGGCCAAATCGGTCACCAATTGGCTTCGTGACTGCGAGGTATCGCTCATGAAAGACTGGCCAGGAAATAGCCCAGACCTCAACCCGATTGAAAACCTCTGGTACCTCGTAAAGAAGAGTCCCCAAGGGAAGGACGTGAGCTCTCTGCCTAAGTTGGAAGCCGCCATTCGTGACTCCTGGGACAAAATATCCCTCCAGCACCTCAGGAGCCTCGCCCTTTCACTTCCAAGACGTCTCAGGTCCGTGAAGAAACATGAAGGACTAAAAGTAAATAAAATGCATTATTTATATGTTTTTTCAACGTTGAAAGGTTTGTTTCTTAGGAGGGACGCAGGGCCTCGATACTTCTGACGAGCACTGTAGATAGGTGTAGGTAGGGTGCTGTGGGGGCGGGTTGGCCAAAGTCCAGACCCAAATTAATTTTTCACATAAGAGTTATTATTCATAAATCACGGAATTCGTAAATCACAGCAGTGATCCAGACCAAAATTGTCGCAATTTATGAGGATTGAGTGTAAATATATGTCAATTGCAGAAGCCGAAATTTTATCCAACAAAGCAAACCTTCATTTCTGTCCATTAGATTTTATGTTCTCTGCCAGTACAAATGCATTTTATGATGGTGAATAAATTCACCTTGGAAAGGAGAGGAGAGAGAGAGAGAGAGAGAGAGAGAGAGAGAGAGAGGTAAATTTTGTTCTCTTTAGGTGACACTTAGCTATGCTCAATTATCTATGCCTTTAAACCTGTTTATTATCACAAGAGAGAGAGAGAGAGGTAAATTTTGTTCTCTTAAGATGACACTTAGGTATGCTCAATTATCTATGCCTTTAAACCTGTTTATTATCGCTCTCTTCTTTTATCACCATTTCAAAATATTTGCCTGTGCCATTAGGAATTACAATTATCTGTACCCTAGTTGTGGTCACAGAGGGGTCTTTAGTATGCAGGAAGGAGTCAGCTTGTAAAATGGACAAACTAACCCCATGTACATTGGAATGACTTGCATAAAACCTATCTATCTATCTACTGACAGACACCTTAATCCCATAAGGAGTGGCCACAAACAAAGCGCCTCCACGTCGCTCTGTCCCCCGCCATTTCATTGTCCTCCGCCCTGCTCATACCCACCCCCTCTCATATATCTCTCCACTCCATCCCTCGATCTCCATCCTTGGCCTTCCCCTCCCTCTCCCCCCATCCACTTCACTCACATACACTCTCCTTGTCAGTCTCTCAATCTCCATCTTCTCCACATGGCCAAACCACCTCAGTAAGTTTCTCTTAACGCTTCCTATCACATCCACATCCACACCACAATGCTCCTTCACATCCTCATTTGTCGGTCAGTCTCTCCATGTGACTCCACAGCCTCCTCTCAAATAAATCATTTCCATTGCTCTCACTCTTGACTCTGTCCCTCCAACAACATCCAAGCTTCACTTCCATACGTCATAAGTTGGTAACACAATACTGTCATGCAGTAGTTTTTTCCCTTCCATGCTCACTTCCCTGTTTTTTGTCACTGCCTTCAAGGAACCAGCAACCTTTCTTCCCTTTCAACCACTTCACCCTCTAAACTTCCATCCTTACTCATCACACTACCCAAGTACTCGTACTTAAACACACACACATTTTCCATTTCCTCCTCGTCCAGCCTCACGGTACATTCACTGACTTCGCTTCTCTCGAAGACCATAATTTTACTTTTCCCTAATTTCACTTTTAGATTCTGTTTCTTACACAACTCCCAAACTCATCCACCAAGCCTTGAAGCTCCCCTTCATCTTCACTTAACAACACAGTATCATCTGCAAACAACAGTACAGGGAGTTTCCAAACACTATCCTCTCTCATTAAGGCAACTCCAACATCCACAGCCCTACCTTGTATCTCTTTTATAACCTCATCAATATACAGACTGAACAAACATGGAGACATGACACATCCCTGTTTCAATCCAACCTTCAAACAGAAAAATTCACTTAGTTCACTAACCACATGCTCTGCAGCCTTAGCACCCTCATACATACTCTTCACAGCCTTCAACAACTTCCCATCTACTCCATATATTCTTAATACTTTCCACAATCCTTGTCTATCTACCCTGTTATATGCTTCCTCCAAATCCATGAAGGCTACATACAACTTCCTTCCTTTCTCTAGAAACTTTTCCACTAAAGATCTAAGAATGAATATCTGATCTACACGACCTATTCCCTTCCTAAAACCTCCCTGTTCTTCCTCAACTAATTCCTCTGTTATTTCCAAACTCTGTCAATAAGTATCCTACCATATACTTTTCCTATTACACTCAGAAGACAAATGCCTCTGTGAAACAGGGGAATAATTATACCTGACCTCCAATCCTTGGGACTCTACCTTCCTCCCAGGCCAATCTGCATATCTTCCACACCCATTCTACTACTATCTCTCCCCCCTGCTTCAGCATTTCACCAGACACTCCATCAATTCCTGGGGCATTCCCCATTTCAAGTCTCTTCGTCGTTTCCATAACTTCCATCCTACTGATTTCTTCCTCTCTTCTCACAACCCTCCTCCTCCCAGCCATTCTCCAGCCACTTATACTTGCATTACTTTCATTCTCTATGTTCAAAAATTCTTTAAAGTGTTCTCTCCATCTTCTCACATTTTCTCCCTTCTCCACTAGTGATCTACCATTTTTATCTTTCACTCCCCAGCTAACTTCTTTGGCATCCTGTCTACCCTGCTTTACCTCATTCCATAACACTGTCTTATACTCCCTCCACTTCACACTCAAGTTTCTTCCAAATTCCTCATCCACTCTCTTCTTACTCTCTCTCATTAATTTTTTCACCTCTCTTTTCCTCTCTACATATAACTCTCTTCCATCTCTCAACTTCTTCCATGCCCCCGTTTCTCATCCACTCACTATATGCTTTCTTCTTTTGTGCCACAGCCTCTCTCACCTCCTCATTCCACCATGCTGTTCCCTGCACCCCTTTTCGTCTTTTCTTCACCCCACACACCACATCACATGCTGCACAGATTTCTTCTGCGAATATCCTGCACACACCTTCCACATCCCCCATCTGCTCCAATGCATAATTACCCAATCGTTCCACAACTTCTCTCTTATATTCTGCCATTTTCTCATCCTCTTCTAACCTTGCCACTCTCCTTGCAACTACTCATTTTTCCCATCCTTCCCTTCTTTTATTTTTCCATTTTATTTGGACTTTAATTCTGACCATCACCAAGTGCTGGTCTGAAAGTCCACTCCCCCAACCCCTACATACTCCTGCATCCAATACACATCTTCCCATCCTTTCATCCATACACACATAATCAATCACCACCCACCCTTCTCATCAATTGCCGCGTACACCTGTGTATCATTTTGTGCCTGAAGAGGGTATTAGCTATCACCAACCCCCTCCCAGCACAAATGTCCAATAAAGCAATGCCATTGTCATCCATCTCTGCAGGCACACCCCACTCACCAACTACTCCATCTACCTTCACATTCCCAACTTTACCATTCACATCTCCAATCAAAAACACTCTCTCATTCCTTTCAAATTTTTCCATGCACACTTCCACATTTGTCCAGAACTCCTCTCTCACTTTGCTTGCATGATCTTGCATTGGCGTATACACACACAATCACCCACATTTGTAGTTCAACTTTCAATCTTACCCATACAATCCTTGACCCAACTGATCCATACTCTCTTATATTCTCCTTCTATCTGTTACTCACAACAGTACACACTCCTTTTTTTGCCCTCTCATTCTCACCTACTCCTGCACATACACCCCATCCATACTCCCATTCTCTCACACTCTCACCTCTCCACTTAGTTTCAGTTAACCCACATACAGCTACTTTTTCACCCTCTAGCACCTGGACAATCTGTCTTTCTTTCACCTCATCATTTGCACCCCTTACATTCCATGTAGCTATTGTTACATAGCCTATGATTTCATCATCCTTTGTGTAATTTTAACGCACAGTATGCTGCATGTTTGATCACGAGCGTGTTCTGCCTCAGTTCCCCCATTCTACCGTTATAGTAGAGTAAGTCGTCCTTTCTGTTGTTCAGAGTAGGATTGCCAGCTCTTTGTCCCCTATGGCTTCATTTGCACGTCCTTCTTACAAGTTGTATCAAGCTCTGCCGGCCCCTATATAATGAGCTCAGTCTCTGCATCATTGCCACTTAGATCTACTCCTCATTTTGCTCACATCTCTGTCCTCCCCTGTACAGTTGTTATTATTGTGAGTGCTCAGGAAGTCTCCAATCATCTAGCAGCTGTGTGTAATTTGAGTATAACTGTTGTTGCATTTTGTTCTTGTACTGTATAGCATAAGTTGTTAATTTGTAGGCCTAGTGAGGTTTTTGTAATTAATGTAAAGTTCTTATTGTCAGCCATTATTAATAATAGTTTGTATCTGTAATAATTTATCTTGCATTAACTGAGCATTACCCAGTGTATTTTCATTTTATCAGGGCTGACTTAGATAAATTTACTCTTGCTAATTTTGTGTTAATAGAGGCTATTGCAGTTAACCATATATTTAACCTGTTTTTGCCATTACATTATCCTTACGAGTCCTGAGTGTTTTGTTGTTAGTTTAAGCATTAAACTTTAACTTGTAATTTTACCTAACTCTTTTGTTTTGAACCTGGAACTTTACGGGACAGTAGTGATTTTTAGTATTCTCACTTAAAGTGTACATTATCTTTCTCTGTTCCGTAACATAAATTTGGCGACCTCTTATCAGGATATTCAGGATATTATCATAAGGATATTGCTTGATATTTTGTGACTGTGATTTATTCATGATGTCTACTATTACTACACTTGATGAAGCCAAAGATTTTTTGTCAAATGTGCAAACAGTGTGTGATGTAGAAAACAGAACAAAGAATGAACTTAAGCTTGTTGCTCAACAATTGGGAATTGCTGTTCGCTCTCATCATTCTAAAGATCAAATTGTTGGCATGATTAATAAAAGCTTGTTTAATGTAACTCCTCCAAATGAGCAAACGCAGATTGAATTAGCTAAGTTACAGCTAGCCCTGCAGGAGGCTCGTGTGAAGGAAGCTGAATTTCAAGCACGTGCTAAGGAGGCTGAGTCTCAGGCTAAGGAGGCTTGTGTTAAGGAGGCTGAATTTCAAGCAAATGCTAAGGAGGCTGAATCTCAGGCTCGGATTCAGGAGGCACAGATACAGGCTCAGGCACAAATTGAACTAGCTTGGATTCAGGCAGACCATGAGTATCGCATGAAACAAGGTGGAACTGGATCATCTAGCTCTGATGATTTTGATGTGGCTAAAAATGTTCGACTTGTCCCTCCTTTTAATGAATCTGATTTAACAAAGTATTTTCAGTTGTTTGAGAGGGTAGCTACAGGTTTTAATTGGCCCAAAAAGTATTGGCCAGTACTCCTTCAAACTGTTCTCACCGGTAAAGCTCAAGTAACTTATGCATCTTTGCCTCAGGATCAATCTGATAATTATGATGTAGTTAAGAGCTTGATTCTTAAGGCCTATGAGCTTGTTCCTGAAGCCTATAAAGTAAAATTTAGGACAACTTACAAGCAAGGTAAGCAATCCCATGTTGAGTATGCAAAAATCAAAGAAGATCTGTTAGAGCAGTGGTTAAATTCTAAGAATGTGGATTCAGATTTCGGTAAATTTAAGCAGATGATTTTGCTGGAGGACTTCAAAAGGTGTATTAGTAAAGATGTAAGCCTATATCTTGATGAGAGAAGAATAGATAATTTGTCTGATGCTGCAGTTTTAGCTGATGAATATGTTCTCACTCACAAGAGATATTCTAGAGAAAAAAGGAAAGCTGAGAGTAAGTACGTTGCCTCTACTCAGAGTACAGGTAACAGGAATGAGAATAAAGATGATGTTTCTCAGGAAGTAAATACCAGCTTCACCTCTAGATTTCAGAAATGTAAATGTACTTATTGTTGTATGCTTGGTCATACTACGGGGAAATGTTTCAGGAGACAGCGTGATGTGAACAAAAAGGAGTCTTTAAATATTCAGTCAATTGGTCTAGTGTCCACCCTTGAGAGTTCCCAGAATTCTTTAACTGAGTTAACTGAACCAGCTTGAGGGGTAACTTAAATTCTCATGATGGAGCTCCTCTTTTGAGCAGTAACGTGGGTGACACTCTCAAGAGTTCATGTGCTAATTTCCTGTCTGATGGTTTTGTCAGTCCTCTGGACAGTAATGACAGGAAATCAGTTAAAATATATCGTGATACAGGTGCTTGCCAATCCCTTATGCTGACCAGTGTTCTAGGCTCTAATGTTAATTCCTCTGATGAAACTGTAATCTTACAAGGTGTAGGGAATAATTACTTCTCTGTCCCTCTGTGCAGAGTGAATTTAGAGTCTGGTTTTGTTAATGGTTCTGTTCTGGTTGGGTTGGTTGAGACACTCCCAATGTCAGGTGTAACTTTCTTACTTGGAAATGATATTGGTGGAAGTCAAGTGTGTCCAGCTCCTCAGTTGTCTAGTGAGCCAGTAGCTGCGGCCCAGGATTGTGATGTCCCTGATGTGTTCCCTGCATGTGCTGTCACTAGGGCTAAGTCTAAAGTTACTGGTGATTTAGAGGATAATGATGATGATGATGTTATCCTAGCTGACACTTTTCTTGCTAATTTGGACCACTCACCAGATGAGGCAGTACCCCGTAGTGTTGATAATTTGTCTCGTCAAGAGTTGATTGAGTTGCAGGTTGCTGACCCTGAGTTGAAAGGTCTAGCTAACTCTGCTTGCAGTGAGGAAGAGTCAGCTGGTGCTTCTACTTGTTATTATATAAAGTCAGGAGTACTTATGAGGAAGTGGAGACCCCCAACAGTATCAGCCGACTGTGAATGGGAGGCTGTACATCAAGTTGTCATCCCTCGTGTTTGTAGGCAGGATATCATTAGAGTGGCTCATGATTCCATTTTGGCAGGACACCTTGGAGTGAGGAAGACTGTGGCACGCATTTTGAAACACTTCTACTGGCCAGGTATCTTCAGGGATGTTTCCTGGTATTGTAAGTCTTGTCACACCTGTCAAGTTGTGGGGAAGTGTAATCAGACCAAAAAGGTTGCACCTCTAGTTCCCATTCTTCCTTTTGAGGCGCCTTTCACCCGTGTGTTGGTGGATATTGTGGGCCCTCTTCCTAAGACTTCTTCAGGATTTTCTTATGTGTTGACCCTGATTGATATGGCTACTCGTTATTCTGAAGCCATTCCACTTAGAAATATCTCAGCAAAGGACGTGGTTAAGGAAATGCTAGGGTTCTTCACAAAGTTTGGTCTGCCCAAGGAGGTACAGTCAGACCGAGGAAGTAATTTCATGTCAAATGTTTTTAAGCAGTCTCTGAAAGAGTTGGGCATCACCCAGATCACGTCTTCAGCTTACCATCCCCAGTCCCAAGGAGCATTGGAGAGATATCATCAAACACTCAAATCGATGCTCAAGAAATACTGTTTGGAACATCAGAAAGACTGGGATAAAGGTCTTCCATTCGTTGTATTTGCCGCAAGAGAATCTCCAAATGAATCACTGGGCTTCTCACCCTTTGAACTACTGTTTGGCCATGAAGTAAGAGGACCCCTTAAGCTACTCAAGGAATGCTGGCTGTCGGAGGAAGATGACATCAACCTGCTGGAGTATGTGATGAAGTTCAAAGAACGGCTGTCCACTGCTTTACAGCTGGCGAGAGAGAATTTAGGAGCTGCTCAGGAGAAGATGAAGACTTGGTATGAAAAGAAGTCCAGGTTACACCACTTTCAGCCAGGAGATCAGGTTTTGATTCTGCTACCAGTTCATGGGCAAACTCTTCAAGCCAAGTTTAGTGGTCCTTATTTCGTGGAGAAGAAACTCAGTGATGTCAACTATGTCATCGCCACACCAGATCGTAGAAAGAGCAAGCAACTATGTCACATCAACATGCTAAAGTTATATCACAGGCAGGACGAAAATAATCCAGTCTGCACTGTAGCTGTTCCACCCGAGTCTGCAAGTGAAGCTCTCCCATGCAGTATGAGCCTGAGTGATAGTTTGGGGAAGAAACCTGATATCATGAATGATCTCCAGACTAAGCTCTCTCATCTACCTCCCGAGGAAAGGCAGGAGTTTTCGGCATTACTGCAGGAGTACCCGCAAGTGTTCCGTGCCACTCCAGGAAGAACCACTGTTGATGCAAGTGATACAGGAGCTGGGGCTGTTTTGCTGCAAGAGGATGATCAGGGTATTGAACACCCTGTATCTTATTCCAGTAAGAAGTTCACTCCACCTCAAAAGAACTACTCAACTATTGAGAAAGAGCTTTTGGCCTTGATTTTGGGTTTACAGCATTTTTCATTTCATTCGTGTTCTGGTTTTGACCACATAGTCATTTATACCGATCATAACCCACTGAAATTCCTTAGTAAGTTTAAAGATAAAAATCAGAGATTGACAAGATGGAGTCTACTTCTTCAGGAGTATTCATTAGACATACAACATGTCAAGGGGAAAGAAAATGTTATTGCAGATTGCTTATCTAGACTTTAGACAGATTATTTTAGAGTAATAAGAAATTTCCTTTGTAAATTTCTTTTTTCTTTGTGGGGAGCTGTTACATAGCCTATGATTTCATCGTCCTTTGTGTAATTTTAACGCACAGTATGCTGCATGTTTGATCACGAGCGTGTTCTGCCTCAGTTCCCCCCTTCTACCGTTATAGTAGAGTAAGTCGTCCTTTCTGTTGTTCAGAGTAGGATTGTCAGCTCTTTGTCCCCTACGGCTTCATTTGCGCGTCCTTCTTACAAGTTGTATCAAGCTCTGCCGGCCCCTATATAATGAGCTCAGTCTCTGCATCATTGCCACTTAGATCTACTCTTCATTTTGTTCACATCTCTGTCCTCCCCTGTACAGTTGTTATTATTGTGAGTGCTCAGGAAGTCTCCAACCATCTAGCAGCTGTGTGTAATTTGAGTATAACTGTTGTTGCATTTTGTTCTTGTACTGTATAGCATAAGTTGTTAATTTGTAGGCCTAGTGAGGTTTTTGTAATTAATGTAAAGTTCTTATTGTCAGCCATTATTAATAATAGTTTGTATCTGTAATAATTTATCTTGCATTAACTGAGCATAACCCAGTGTATTTTCATTTTATCAGGGCTGACTTAGATAAATTTACTCTTGCTAATTTCGTGTTAATAGAGGCTATTGCAGTTAACCATATATTTAACCTGTTTTTGCCATTACATTATCCTTATGAGTCCTGAATGTTTTGTTGTTAGTTTGAGCATTAAACTTTAACTTGTAATTTTATCTAACTCTTTTGTTTTGAACCTGGAACTTTACGGGACAGTAGTGATTTTTAGTATTCTCACTTAAAGTGTACATTATCTTTCTCTGTTCCGTAACACTATCCATACTAATCCTTAGTTCAATCCTTAGTCGTCACCTTTTTGTCAGTCCTGGTCCAAGGCTTCTTATTCGTATTTTCAGTTACTTGTTTTCCGGGGAGGGGCACTAACCCTCTGCCAACCCACTTGTCATGTAGGGAACACATGTTGGTTGGATATAAGGTTACCACCCAGCTTTGTAAATGCTTTCCTGGTTTACAGGAAATCATTTGGCTTGCCACTCAATGCAGAGCTACCCTAAAAACAGAGTATCACCGGACTAAGTGGGTGGATGATGCACGCCCTTACCTACCGCAATACCCTTGGTCTAAAAAAAATAATGACAAACTGGTAGTGTACAGAAATTTCCTTGTGGTTACCACATGAACAAAGTACGACAGGTACAAGTAGGGTAATTTCAGGGACAAATTTGACTCACTGTATTTTAGTGTGTGAGTGTGTGTGTGTGTGTGTGTGTGTGTGTGTGTGTGTGTGTGTGTGTGTGTGTGTGTGTGTGTGTTTCTTAACTAACTGTTCTTACCTAATTGTATCTTTAGAGTAATGAGTAAAGCTCGTACTGTACCGTGTCTTAAGCCATATTTATCATACATATTCTTACAATTGTGAATTGTTTTGGCACACACTATTTCATTCGGCAGTGCATTCCACTGATCAATTGCTCTATTTGGGAAACTAAATTTCCTTAGGTCTTTATCACATCTTTTTTTATGCAGTTTTTTGCAGTGTCCTCTTGCTGATGGTTCCCCATAGGTTAAGTAATCATTTATGTCTATTTTCTCCTTCCTTGATATGCATTTATATAGCATAATCATATCACCTCTTTTCCTTCTCTCCTGTAGTGTTGGTAGATTCAGTTTATTTAGTCTTTCTTCTTAGCTTAGATCCCTTAAGCTTGGTACCCATCTTGTAGTGGCCCTTTGAACTTTTTCAATCTTGTCTATGTGTTTCTTGAGATGTGGACTCCAGACTACTGATGCATACTCCAGGGTTGGTCTAATGAATGATGTTATTATCCTTCTTAGCATGTCTTCATTTATGTATGTGAATGCTGTTCTCATATTTGCAAGCAGTGTATACATGTTCCGTACCTCCTCACTGATGTGGTCAGCCAGAGATAGTCTGTTACTGATAATCACACCTAGGTCCTTCTCTCTTTCTGATGTGTGTAGGGTTTTATTCCCTAACGTATAAAGCCAATCAGGTCTTTTTCCACTTTTACCAAACTTGATTACATGACACTTGTCCACATTGAATTCTATTTGCCATGTATTACTCCATTCATGAAGTTTATTTAATTCTTCTTGTAGCTCTTTACAAGAGTCTGTGTTAATAATTCTTCTTTGTATTTTTGCATCACCTGCAAACATATTTAGATAGCTTTCATTTCCAGTGTTACTGTCTATATCATTTATATACACTAAAAACATGATTGGTGCCAGCACTGAGCCCTGTGGTACTCCACTAGTCACTTCTTTCCATGATGAGTAATTTCCCCTTAGTACTGTTCTCGTTTTTCTTTTCATGAGAAAATCTTGCATCCAACAATACAGTTTGCCTCGAATTCCTCCTTGATGGTACAGTTTCCATAAAAGTCTTTGGTGTGGTACTGTGTCAAATGCTTTCTTGAAATCTAAATAGATAATGTCCACCCACCCTTCTCTTTCCATTAGTGTATCTGTTACTCTGTCATAGTAGCTCAACAAATTAGTAACACATGATTTTCCTTTAATAAAAATTATAATAATAATAATAATAATAATAATCTGGCCTTTGTTTCTCAAAAGCGCCAGTTCTTCCTTTTGGGAATTCACTAGCGCTCGACACACACACATTATTTTTACAATTACAAGAATTGTAACATTTCTTGTATAATATACAAGCTACATCATATATACATGAAAGTGGCAATAATTAAACCCTATAATCATCCGTCATAGTATCTCTCTCCAGGTCATAGCATTTTGAAAAAAGAAAGGCTTTCAGCTGTCTCTTAAAGGATTCAACAGTAGAGAGTTGTCTTTTGGACAATGGCAATCTGTTATATAATCTAGGGGCTCTATATGTAAAAGAACGATCAGAGAAAGATGAATGGTGAATGGCTCCTGGCTCATCAAGACGCAAGGAATCATCTTCACTGCGTAACATCACACCCGGGCGTGTCAATGGGAGTTTTAACAATTCAGCAAGATACTTCGGTTCACCAAACTTAAGAACCTTGAATGTAATAACACACAGTTTAAATTCAATTCTAGCCTTTACTGTAGCACCAGTCGAGCAGGGCAGTACTCCCGAGGTGGATGGAAAGCTGATGACAGGGAGTGCTGGAGCTCCCGTTTCATCAGCCCTCAGGACTATAGTCTGACAGATCGAAACGTAGGGTTTTGGTGGAGTCACCCCCTCCCTGCACTGTTGCCACGTTTCCGAGCTGACCTCTCCATCAGCGATGACCTTGACACTGTTTCCCTCTTGTGATCTCCGTTTTTCTAATACCCCCTATACCCCTGCCACCAACACCCCCTATACCCCTACCCCCAACAACACCCCCATCAACAACACCCGCTATACCTCCACCACCAACACCTCCTATAAATATAGACCCCCACCATCAACACCTGTATAATAATTAGCCGTTGATAATTGCTATACTTTTATTGAGAGCATACATTCTACCCTATTGCTCAAACTCCCTAATCTTACAATCCCATCTGTCTTAATCCTTCCCACTGCCTTCGTTCCTAAATCCCTTAATTGATCTATTTTTAACCTAAGTGTCCCCACACCTTTTAAACCATTTACCTCTCTGTCACTATTCTCCACCATATGTATCAACTTGTATTATATTGTGTATAGAACTTTCATACTGTATGCTGTACTACTGTATAATGTATAAGAATACCCACTGTTTAGTGGAAATAAAGTTTTATTATTATTATTATTATTATTATTATTTCTCTCTCTCTCTCTCTCGCTAGATTTTGTTATGTGTCATCCATGGTTTTTTACTTCCATTTTTATGTATGGATTATAATTTTGACTTTATTTCCGCACCACCCTTGAGGTAAAAGTCACGGCGCGTTTTTTTTATAGAGGTTTCCCCAATAGGCCTAAATCCTGTAGGAGGTTGGTGACCTCCCACAGCGTACACACAAACACGTGTCGCGTGAGTGCTGCCACCCCAGAGCTGTTTGATATATTTATTTTAATTATGAAAGGATCGCCTCTTCCCACTTTTATCCCTTCAAATTTTCTTGCAATTATACTTGCTAAATTAATTAGCAATGTTAGAAGTGTTGGGGAAGTAAATAATAATTAGAATATTTTTAGAGCAACACTGCCAAATTTTTATGCCACGTTTCTCTATTATCGTATAATATAGTATGCAGAATAGTTTTATTCTTCCTTGATACATGTCAGCACTTTCATTACAGTTATATTAGTATGAGTTATGTTTATGTATCATTCCTACTACACAAACCACAGGCGTTATACATCGTAGGGTTAGGAAACATGGCAATAGTGTAGGGAGGGGGTGACTCCACCCAAACCCTATGTTACGAGGAGGAACACTATAGTTCCTGACCATCCCCCTTTGCTGAACATTTTCAGTGTCTCAGTTACACAGAGAGTAGGCCAGCATGCTCTCCAGTACAAATTTCTCTAACTATCTTCACCAAACTACATGCACAGTACACACTACACTTCCTATTCAAAAATCAACAAAAATGGCGTCTACTAATCAAGCCTCGGAGTCCCCGGGGGGGGGGGACCATAAATGCCCCCGCCATCTGCCCCTCTCCCGGTGACGACTCGAGGTGCCTGGAACCACTGTCTGACTCTCTTCTTCTTCATTTCTGCAACATTCGCGGCCTTTCATCTAACTTTCGCTCTGTTGAGCACCACCTCTCCTCCTCTAAACCTCACCTTCTTTTTCTGACGGAGACTCAGCTGTCTGAGGCAACTGACAGCAAACCCTTTTCTGTATCCTCCTACTTTCTCTATACTCATTTCAAAGCCAAAGGTGGCTGTTGTGCATACATACGCAACGACTTATCTTGCTCTCGTGTTCCTGAACTTGATTCTTCTGAATTCTCCACACTCTGGCTTCGGCTTTCCTGTCATTCTCTGACTAAATATATCTGTGCTGTTTACTTATCCCCTAATTCTACTGACTATCAAAAATTCTTCGACTATCTTACTTCTACGATGGAACACATTCTGTCCATTTCTCCTTTCGCTGAAATCTCCATTGTTGGAGATTTCAATGTTCACCACCACCTTTGGCTCTCCTCTCCTTTCACGGATCCACCTGGTGAACAAGCCTACATCTTTTCTATCCTTAATGACCTAGAGCAGCTTGTACAGCACCCTACCCGTATCCCTGACCACCTTGGAGAGAGCTCCAACATACTTGACCTCTTCCTCACAACTAATCCTTCTGCTTACTCTGTTAATCTTTTCTCTCCGTTGGGCTCCTCCGATCACAACCTTATTACCTTAACCTGTCCTATCACTCCGGTACTGCCTGTGGAAACTCCAGGGAAACGTCGTCTGTGGCATTTTGGAGCTGCGAACTGGGAGGCCCTCAGGCAGTACTTCTTTGATTTTCCCTGGAATGATTATTGCTTCCATGGCCGTGAGCCATCTGAGTGTGCCTTGCGCATTACGGAGGTTATTCTCTCGGGCATGGAAGCATACATTCCTTTCTCATATCCTTTGACTAACGCAAGAAAGCCTTGGTTTAATCACGCTTGTTCTAATGCTGTCCGCAACAAGGAGAAGGCCTACAAAAGGTACCGGAGCCAACCCACCCCTGAATCACATCATCTTTACGTTTCTGCCCGGAATCGTGCTAAGTCTGTTCTTTGCTCAGCTAAAAATAATTTCATCCATACTAAATGCTCTCAACTCTCCAGCTCGAATTCTTCCCGCTCCTTCTGGCACCTTGCCAAAAATCTTTCTAACAACTTTACCTCATCATCCTTCCCTCCTCTTTTCTACTCTGATGGTTCTGTAGCTATTTCTTCTACTGATAAAGCAGATCTCTTCACACAGACTTTCTCCTCCAATTCCACCTTAGACGATTCAGGTGCTGTTCCTCCATCACTTCTCCCCTCTGACTTCCTCATGGCTGACATTAAAATTTCTTCAGTTGATGTATTTTCTGCCATCACTGGCCTCAGTACTAACAAGGCATATGGGCCTGATGGGGTCCCTCCTGTTGTTCTCAAGAACTGTGCTTCTGTGCTTACACCCTGCCTAGGCAAACTCTTTCGCCTTTGTGTGTCAACTTGTACCTTTCCTTCTTGCTGGAAGTTTGCTCTCATTCAGCCAGTCCCAAAGAAGGGTGACCACTCCCAACCCTCCAGCTATCGTCCAATTGCTTTAACGTCCTGTACTTCAAAAGTTTTCAAATCAATTCTTAATAGAAAAATTTTAAGGCATCTTTCCTATCACAAACTTCTTTCCGATCGTCAGTATGGGTTCCGTCAGGGACGCTCCATTGGCGATCTTCTCACCTACCTATCAGACTCCTGGTCATCCTCCTTTCGGGACTTTGGAGAAAGCTTTGCCATTGCACTTGACATCTCAAAGGCTTTCAATCGAGTCTGGCATAAATCTTTAATTTCCAAACTGCCCTCCTACGGTTTCTATCCTTCTATCTGTGCCTTCATCGCTAGCTTCCTTTCTGGTCGTTCTATAGCCGCTGTTGTAGACGGCCATCGTTCTTCTCCTAGATCTATCAACAGTGGTGTTCCCTTAGGGCTCTGTCCTATCACCAACTCTCTTCCTTTTATTCATCAATGATCTTCTAAGTTGTACATCTAACCCTATCCACTCATACGCTGATGACTCCACCCTTCACCTTTCTATTCGGTTCCCGCAACGCGCATCTCAACAGTTACTTCAAGAAACAAGGGATGAGGCTATGACACACCTAATTTCTGACTTGGCTCGTATCGCTGACTGGGGTAAAAATAATATGGTTGTCTTTAATGCATCTAAGACTCAGTTCTTACACCTATCAACCCGACAAAATCTTCCACAGGTATACCCATTAATGTTTAATAATATTCAGCTTAATCCTGCATCATCCTTGAACATGCTTGGGGTTTCATTTACTCGGGACTTATCTTGGAAAGACCATATTACATCTCTTGTAAAATCTGCTTCCAAGAGACTGGGTGTGCTAAGCCGACTCCGCTCTTTCTTTACCCCTGCACAATTGTTGACTCTATACAGGGGTTTTATCCGCCCCTGTGTGGAGTACAACTCTCATGTGTGGGGAGGCTCCCCACATACAGCTCTTCTCAATAGGGTGGAGTCAAAGGCTTTTCGTCTCATTAACTCTCCTCCTCTTACCGACTCCCTTCAACCTCTGTCTCTTCGCCGCACTGTTGCATCTTTATCTCTTTTCTATCGCTACTTTAATGGTCACTGCTCCTCTGAACTGTCTGCTTGCATTCCTCCACCTCTACGACGGGCGTGTAGCACCCGTCTGGCAGCAAACTCTCATCCCTTTTCTGTCCAACTCTCTAATGCAAGAGTTAACTGTTACTCCCAGTCTTTCATTTATGCAACAGGTCAGCTCTGGAACTGTCTCCCTCTATCTGTATTTCCTGCTGCCTATGATCTCCAGTCTTTCAAACGCAGTGTGTCCGGGCATCTCAAAATGATCGGATCTTGAATTTGGCTCTCTATTGTATTTTGTTTTTCTCTTGGAGGGAACTGTTACTGCGGGCCATGGCCTTTGGTTCCTTCTTCCTCGCATAAAAAAAATAATCAAAAAACCAATGCAACTCAATCAGAAACGGGGTAGTTGAGGTTCTTGGGGGGAGACCAAAGATAAGCTGTGCCGTACTGTTCAACACAGACTGAACTTTTGTTAGTATATTATTTGGAAGACCAACCCACAGTGAATTACAATAATCAACACGAGACAAGACCACTGCATGGACCAATGTTAAGAGGCACCGTCTATTCAGGAATTTTCTCACAGAGTACAGATTTCTGATATGCAAGTTACACCCTCTTACAACCTGATTAAAATGTTCTTTGTAATTTAACTTAGAATTAAAATAAACACCCAGATTTCGAACAGAACTGACTGGATGCAGCTGTGACAAGCCAATGTTCAAAGCCAGGGCATTGTCAGTGTCATCACCCCTTCTGTTTCCTCTGATGATGATGATCTCAGTTTTACCATCATTCAGCTTAAGTTTCCTCTTAGCCATTCAAATCTTAATATCAGACATTAGAGATTCAAACTTTGTCTTAGTATCGTTGATATCTGACATCTTAACATAGAGCTGGGTGTCATCAGCATAAAAATGATAGGACACATCATGAGCATCAAGTAGAGATGATAAACTACTTCTGTAGATAGTAAACAGAATTGGACCCAAAACTGATCCTTGAGGGACTCCAAATAGAAGAGGAGCAGAATCAGAGCTAGCGTAATCAACAACCACTCTCTGAGATCTGTCCGACAGATACGACTTAACCCGCCCCGTCCCGTCGACGTATGGGTACGTTGCAAACATTTTGCATTTGCCAGTCCCGACAACGTACTGGTACGTCGTGCAATTGCAAGGTCCCTAATTTGCACAATTTTCAATTTTTGCGTGTGAATTTTCGTACATATACACAGGACACCTTCCTTTATTCCTCTACAAGATGCCAAACAGGGACAATGCCTTACACCACATAACCTCCCCCCTCAAGTCATTGTCTCGGCAATTCACCTGTTACCAGTGACCTGGCCAGTAAAGACATTTAGGGCCAGAGTGATTCCCCAATCAATGACAATGTGGAGGACAAAGTTTACATAGCATTAGAGGAAGAAACAGTCAGAAATAATGATCAGGTAATGTGGCAAAAGAAGGTCAGGTATGGTGATGAGTTAGTGAGTGAAACAATGCTTATAATGCCTATATTACTGTTTGAAAACCAATATACTCCCGTACTACATATAAATTCTTACCAAGTAAATAAATAAATACTGTTTATGAGTGGTGTGAAACAGTTACCCTCCCACAGAACTCGTTTTCTTTGGTGCCAGCCTGTTAGCAAACCCAGTCAGGTAAGGAGGTACTGGTACCTGGATCGAGTATTTTAAACCTTAGGTGAGTGATTTCTCTATGAATTTTCGGTTTCTCACCAAAAGCAGAGGTTTTAGCCAAAAAAAAAAAAAATTCGAAAATACACTCAATCCTTGAGTAACATGTGGTTGAGTAACACGTTTTTGTTTTAACACGGTCAGCATAATGAGACAAGTCATGGCAACACGCGGAAAAACTCGAGCTCACGCGGGAAGTCAGCTGGCCTGGGGACGAAATTTGAAAGCCGCGCGCTATGACATCACCCTCTAAACTCTGGGTACATTTCCTGGGCACATATTTCCATTCTGTATGAGTATTTATCTCAGTACCACAGCCAGCCACCTCAGCCAAACAGTCCATGAGATGGGATAGGTTAGGTTGCTGAAATTTTGCCTGGGAAGCACAGTGAGCATATTTTCGTGAAAAACCTATGGTTAGTTTTGAAACGACTGGGCAAGCGTTGTTCCTGGCTGAGGGTTCCTGGTGGTTTTTGTGAATATACATACAGAATTGAAATATGCTTCCTGGGCACACTCAAGGCCGAATGGTTTGATGAAATTTATGGGTTTCGCAACTTCAGGAGACAAAATAGAACAACAATGCATGCTAATCAGACCAAAAAGAAAAAAAAAAAAAAAAAAAAAATCCATGTGTTCTCATAAGTCAGAGTTCAGTTCCACATTCTTCGTTTGATTTCATACTTCCCAACACATTTTGGACCAACTGGGCATATGGTTATCAGTCCTTTCTCATGCCTCCCCTAGTTCTTACCCACAATTATCATGGATTTTGCAGTTTTAAGGAATGAAATGGAACGAAAATGTTTGCTAATTAGAGGAAAAATTACTCTTTCATCCATGTGTTCTTGTAAGTTAGCGTTCAGTTCCATATTTTTCGTTTGATTTCGTGCTTCCCAACACATTTCCAACTAACTGAGAATACGGTTATCAATCCTTTCTCGTGCCTCACCTAGTTCTACCCCACACTATAATGAGTTTCGTGGTTTTAGGAGATGAAATGGAACGAAAATGTTTGCTAAATTAGAAAGAAATACTTTCGTCTATGTGTTCTTGTTAGTATTCAGTTCCACATTTTTTGTTCGGTTTCGTGCTTCCCAACACATTTAGGACCGACTGAGCATACGGCTATCAAGTCCTTTCTCGCATCTCACAGACTCTACCTCACAGTCATATGGGTTTTGAGTTTTAGGGCACGAAACTGAACAAAAATGTTTGCTAATCATTAAAAAAAAATAATAATAATACTTCCATCCATGTGCTCCTGTAAGTGAGCATTCAGTTCCACATTCTTCTTCCTGATAGTCTTATGTTTGTCGGATTACTTCTGGGTGGTAAATAAACATCTCATGCTAAATCTGTTTCCCCCGTTGTTTTAAGCTGTGTTCCGCTGTGAACTTGTTTGACACATCAGGGTTACGGCGAAAGAAAACAAACTGGAGGAATATGAACTGAATTGGTAAGGTCCTTCCACTGTTTTAAGTAAAGCGTACATTTACCGAAATGGCAAAATAAAGCATAGCATAAGGAAAGCACCATCATAACAATTTGGAAGGACCGGGAGAAGATAAAGATCGTGTGTAGGAAGTGATGCAAATCTGGCAGCCGTGAAAATTTATATGTTATCCTGAAACTAAGAAGCTTTTAGGGCGTTATGTGGAGCGCAGAGAAAGCAAACTCTTACTTTTACCCCTTCTAACCACCTTACCCCATGTACTTTACCTCCACTTATACGCACCATCAGGTAAAACACTGAACAAGGTATAACTGTTGTACTTAAAAACATCAGTGGTATTAAAAGTAGCATTAACTAAACAGAAGTTGGACTGGGTAACGCCACCTCCACTGGGTGGCTCCCCAGTATTTCCTCCCGCCCCCCAACCCAATGTTGTCAAAGTTTCGCCTTCTCGTATCATGTGGCCTTTGGGAGAGACGTTAGGCCGTATAGTTAGACTAAAATTTACAGGTCTGGATGTTTTAGGGAACGAAATGGAGCGAAAATGTTTGCAAACCAGAAAAAAGGTACTCTTTCATCCATGTGTTCTCCTGACTTAGCATTGCGTTTCACATTCTTCGTTCGGTATCGCTCTTCCCAACACATTTCGGACTGATTGAGCAGTTTAGCCATATGCTTAGTCTGTCAGAAATGCGTTGGGAAACGTGATATCAAACGAAAAATGTGAAAATGAACGCTAACTCACGAGAACACACAGATGAAGGTAATTTTTTCTGGTTAGCACAAATTTTCGTTCTATTTCGTCCCCTATAACTGCCAGACCCATAAATTTTCTTCTAACCATATGGCCTAAGGTCTCTCCTGAAAGCCACATGATATGAGAGAAGGCGAAACTTTGACAACAACATTGGGGTTGGGGGGTGGGAGGAAAATTCCGGGGAGCTACGTATCAACAAAAGGATACCCAGCCAAACTTTTGTTTTTGTTAATGCTATTTTTAATACCACTGATGTTTTTAATTACAACAGTTATATCTCTTTCAATGTATTACCTGATGGTGGATGCAAGTGGGGGTAATTTACATGGGGTTAGGTGGTAAGAAGGGGTAAAAGTGAGAGTTTTGGAAAGTTGCCAGAACACATTGTACCATTATACATGTAAACATATTGTCTGAGTGACGCGGATTTGAGTACCACGGTCCTTGTCCAGTCCCTATTGCCCGCGGTACTCAAGGTTTGAGTGTACCTCGGGATTGGGGGGTGTCAGAGGTGCGAAATAGCTCGGGACGTGACGGGTTAAGGAGCAAAAGGGCACTATCATGAACGCCATAAAAATACAGATCATCCAACAATAGTTTATGATCTACTGTATCAAAAGCTGCAGACAGATCCAACAGAACTAGGAGAGAGGACATCCCACTACAAATGTTTGCCACCAAGTCACTCTGAATCCTTGTTAGTGCAGTTTCAGTTGAATGGTATTTTCTGTATGCTGACTGAACAACAGGAACAACTCTGTTGTGTTCCAGTAGTGGTAAGAGTTGATGGCCCGCTCAATAATCTTGGATAAAAAAGACAGGTTAGAGACGGGACGATAATTTGTCATGCTCTCAACATCAAGGCCAGGTTTCTCAATTAGGGGCCTAAGCAAAGCACATTTCTCACACCGCACAAAATTACTTTCTAAGAAGCATCTATTTATTATGCTGCAGATAAAGTCTGCAGCGTGCTCATACACATCAGGCAGTTGTGACATGTTACACGGATTGAGTGAGCAAAATGTTTTATTAAGTTCTCTGATGTAACATTTGACTTTGTTTACATCTAGCGGATGAAATGTTGAAAGCAAATGATCCCCGGTGCACCGTGGCTGGAAGTCAACTGAGTACGCTTCACTAGGAGAACTGCTGTCTAAATCACTTCTTATGCGAAATATCTTACTTGTAAAAAATGAAGCAAAATCAGAAGCCAATTGGGCATCAGATACAGAAGTTGGTTTAACAATTACATTCCTCAGACCAACCAAATTGTTCACAACTGCTGACAGTTTTTTTTATCACCACCACATGAATCAACTTTATTTTGATAATACCTAGCCTTTTGGGCTTTTACAGTGTGAACGACTGCTCTTCTCGCAACAACACAAAGCAAACGAGTTACTTCGGTCCGCTGCAAGCGCCACTCACGTTCTGCCCTTCTACGTTGTCTACGCAAAGAATTAATGGATGGACCATACCACGGAGAATTATCACGTACAGTGATTGTTTTTACTACCTCAGGACAATAATGGTCAAAAATTGACCTGAGCTCATTGTTGTAAATATCAACCAATTCACCAGAAGAAAGACTTGAAGAATCGAATGGGTTTAAACGTTGATCAATTTCAAAACACATCAACTGGCAGTCAACATTGTTGGAATTTCTGAACCTGATGACCTTTTTATATGAAGGGTATTTTGTGACATCAAAACTAAGAGTGATCAGAGCATGATCAGAGATGAGGGGGTCAAATGAGTCAACCTCCACATCTGATACGCGCCTGCAACCAACAGGGGACACGATCAAGTCAAGGACATGTCCTGAGACATGAGTTGGATTACTCACATGATTGAAAAAATTGTTCTGGGTGATCAACTCAAGGAATTCTGAAGAAAATGGTTTTGACTCTGGACTGTCAACCCAATAATTGAAATCAACACAAACAAGAAGTCCTCCAGGTTTAAGAGAAAACCCTTCAAGAAACTGCCCAAACTCCTCCATAAAACCTCGATCTCTGCCCGGATGACCTGGTCGATAGACAATTGCAATTCTAATGGTGTTCTGATGGAAATTTATTAATACTTCCATAAATTCAAATGAAGATGGGGTCAGGTCTGAGTCAATGAGAGAAACGTTTGCAAGTGCTGCCGAGTTGATGAGTGCTACGCCTCCTCCCAGATAGTCAGCAGCAGGCCTGGGAATACTAATAATAGAATGTGTCTTAGGCAAATCATTACGAATAATATCGATATCAGACTCATACAACCAGGTTTCAGTCAAACACAATATGTCAAGCTCGTGCTGATTTAGGGTTTCATTAATATAGTCTATCTTATTACGGATGGAACGAATATTTAAAAGACCCATCCTTAACTGCTTCAAGAGGGACGTAGTCAGCTTTTTGAATGGTCATAATTGGTGTTTTCAATCAATCTATTCCTATGAGAAATCATAATTGGACATTCTCTACTTGATGCAAAATGGGAAACTGCCTGTGACTTTGAATTAGCATCTTGATGTCTTAAAGAGGAGCAGCTGATGCATATGGGAGAATTTCTGTTACTACAGTCCTTAGATTTATGGGCTCCAGCACAAAAGACGCATATAGGTTCATCACTTTTCCTAGAACATCTCTCAAATGTATGACCAAAGCCTTGACAGTGATGACACTGTGTAACCCAGAATCTATCGAAAGCGAGGCATCTTGTAAGATCCACATAGATGTAATTGCCCTGTTCTACAATGGAGGATCTCACCTCTGGTGACATCTTCAAGACAGCAGTTTTGATGTCATTCCTTGTCCTTGTGAAGAGAAGGTTGAGGGTACAACCTCAATCAACGAGCATCTTGATTTTATTGTTTTTTCTCAGAATATTGGGGATGATGTCAGAGTCATCCATGGAAGAGGAAAGGCCTGTCACGGTCATTTTAGGCAACATTTTCTTTGGCTCTGATATGCAAAAAGTGCCTTCAGAGCCAAAATGATCAGTCAGCACCCCAGTTGCTTCACCCTTGGCCTCAGCTGACGGAAACTTCATTACCAGCCCACCAGCCTTGGTCTTAAGGCAGCTATCAACCGGTACCGAGTTAAGTACACCTCTGATGTCTTCTGGTCTCACCTGATTTGTCAGGGCACCAGCGCCACTCTCTGGTTTCACAAACAGTACATGCTGACTATGAATGGCTTTTTTCTGGCCATGAGCACTGATCTCAATCACGCCCCCAGGCAGATCCTTCCCTCCACCCACGAGAGACCCGTGAACAGCATCTGCAAATGACTTGGCCTGATCTTGCGTGACTGCCATGGGTGATGAGACCTTGGTCTCTAGTGCCTCCAGTCTATTTGATATATCTCTGATTGCTTGAAAGATCGGCCCAATAACTTTATCTTCAAACTCCTTCTTGGTACTACTTCCTCCACCAGCCAAGACCTCGTCTGCTGGTGCAACACATTGGCTACACAGCCAGCGAAAGCACAGCTGGTGGCTCTTCTTCATGAATGGATAGTCACCTGCATCCAAATTTTCATAAGCTATGTGAATCCACTCACTGCAGTAGGCGCACTTCAGTGCTTGTGCACTTTTTGCTACAGACCTACTGCAGCGAGGAAACTGGTGTTGTTTACTCGTGATAGGGGAGAACAAAAAAAACAAAACAAAATGACAACAACAGCAAAACGTATATACAATACTACCCAGGATAAACCCGGGTACCACCGCCCCCGTTTGTGTCACCCTAATTTAGGAGGGAAAAAAAAAAAGAAAACTGAAAGAAAAAAAAGCACAAAAAACAGAAATGGAAAAAAAAAAAAAAAAAAACAGGGTGTCTGCGAGGTCATCACGAGCTGGTGGGGTACGACTTGACTACCCTTCTAGGAAAGGTAACCCAAACCGAGGTGCCGCAAAAGTGCTGAGATGGTATTGAAACTTTTCCCAATTCAAGTTTTATAGCAGCAGCAAATACGTCACTTAGGCAAGACCTCATTGGTTACAATACTGCCAATGCGCAAAGCTGTCTTTCTGTTATCATATTGTGTTCTAGATGATTTACCCAAGCTTTTCTTATAAGCTTTTCTAATACCTTGCTTACAACACTGGTCAGTGATACTGGTCGGTAGTTGAGTGGATTTTGTCTATTTCCTTTCTTGAATAAGGGGACAAGATTTGCTTTTTTCCAAGTATCAGGTAGTTCACCTTGACTCAAGGATTTCTTGAAAATTAAAAATAATGGTTTACTAAACTCCTTTGCACATTCACGTAGTACCCAACATGAAATTTCATCAGGACCACTTGCTTTTCCTTTGTCTAATTTACTTAGCTCCTCCTGTATTACTTTTCTGATGCTTGTATATCTGGTAGTATGTGTGGGCATGCATCTTCAACATAATCCCTCTCGAAATTGTTTTCCTCTGTAAAAACTGATTGGAATTTCTTGTTTAGTGCTTCACAAATATCCTTCTCTTGTGTATAGGCGATTCCCTCATCCGTAATGGACTGTATTTTATCTTTTACTTTGGTTTTGCTTCTGATGTAGCTGTAAAGTAGCTTTGGTTGATCACTACTTTCATTTATGATATCCTCCTCAAACTGTTTTTGGGCTTCCCTCTTTATTTTTGTATAATCATTTCTTGCCTGTTTGTAATTATTATACGCCCTTTCACTGTTGTGTCTTCTGTATCTATTCCACAACAAATCTCTTTTTTCTTTTGATTTTTACATTCTGTATTGAACCATTTTTTTCTTTTCTTTTCTGCTTCTTTGTGCTGTGGGATGTGCTTCTGGACTCCCATTTCATAAAGTTCACAAAATGTTTTATATATAGCATTTAAATCTTGTCCTCTAAGCTACTTTTCCCAATCAATTTCTAAGAAATACTTCTTTAGGTCATGATAGTTTCCCTTTTTATAGTTTACTGTAGGCTCTTTTTGTAACTTTCATTGCTATTAACTATGTCATATGCTATCCTGAAGCTGCAACTTAGTACTGCATGGTCGCTTTTGCCGAATGGAGGGTGGTATATTAAATTGTCAATATCGTTTTCTTGCCTAGTAAATATGAGATCTAGCATTGAAGGTACATCTAGTCCTCTTTTTCTGGTGCTTTCCCTTACATGTTGCGTTAGAAAAATCTCTTGCACGAGATCCAGGAGCTTTTGGTCCCAACGGCTTTCTTGGCTTATTATATCTAGAGTATTCCAATTTATATTTGTATTAAAATCTCCAGTTAGTATAATTCTTTCCAATTTCTCTTCCATTTTATGTAGTAATGATCTTAAACTCTGAATTGTACTCTGTGCCAGGTCCTCATATTCGTCTCTTTCCCATGTGTTTGACTTGGATGGCATGTACAAATTGGCTACAATTACTTTCCCTTCAGATGTATTGATCTCTACTGCAATCAGTTCTACTTGTGAGGGTATATCTAGTTCTATTTCTTTGACTTTTAGATTTTTCTTAGTTGATATTATAATTCCTCCTTTTTTTAAGTTCCTATCTCTTCTCTATATATTATATTCCTCTAAGTTTAGGATGTCATTTGATAGCCTTGGTGTTAATTTTGTTTCAGTTAGGCATATTATATGTGGTTCATTTTCTCTGACATAATCATTCATCTCTAATCATCCGTCATTTCTTTTTTTTTTGCTTCCTCCCTTTTCTCTTTCAGTAATTCCAGTTCCTCTTGTGTTAGGCATCTTTTTATCCATACATTTTTGAACTCCTCTTTTTCCTTAAGATTTTTTGCATTTTTTAGTATCTCCTTCACGGTGTTTACACACTGGAAGGTTACCTTTAGGGGTCTTGACTTACTTCTCTCGTATTTCCCTAACCTTTTGTGTTCCTCTATGTCTTTACTACAGATTTCCTCTGATACTTCTTTCAATATGCTCATTACATTTGCCATCTCCTTTTTGTCTCTTGAGATCTTGTTTTTTACTTCTTCCTCTTCTATACCAGTGATTACTACAGATTTGTTTATATCAACTGAATCTCTGACTAACTTAGGATTGTTTTAGATTATTCTTTTCACTTCCTTTTTAATGCTTTTTTCTTCCACCCTTGTTTCTAAGTATTTCTTTACTTTCACCATTTCAGCATAAGTGGTTTCCACATCATTTTTGTAGCTTTGCACAGCTTCATTCACCTGTGTTATCTTCTCCTCAATATCACTGCTCTGGTCTATCAGACTGCTTACTTGCCTAATTGTCTCTGTATCATTTTTTAACTCTTCCATAATACTCTCGTGGTTGACTACTGTACTTGCTCTGTGTGTGTGTGTGTGTGTGTGTGTGTGTGTGTGTGTGTGTGTGTGTGTGTGTGTGTGTGTGTGTGTTACTTGACTGGTGTTATTAATGCTGTTAACATACAGGCAAGTGTGTCATGTAGGGATTAATTTTATTTCTACTTTTATTGGCCTTTAATTTTTCTGAGGAGCACAAAAGATCTTATTGGGTTTGGATGCATGGTTTTCATTTTACATAAGACAGTACGTGTGTCTTTGTTTATACACTTGCATGTAAATTTTACTTGGCTGGTTGTGAACTGGTATGTTAATAGGAGAGTTTGCGCTGAGTGGAAAATCTGCCAGACACCACCAGAAACTATGTCTCATTTTCATTTTGACGGGCTAAGGGGGTCTTAGTTAAACTTCAGTGTTCTTTTTCTGATCGATATTAACGATACTGGTTAAGCAAATACCTCTAAAAAAATGTAAAATACTCTTACGTGTGCTATTTCACCCAAAATATCGCCTAAAAATTCGTATATTTATATATTCTTCCCTAAGGTTAGGACAGTATCTGTCAATAAGACGGTTTTTGGACTGTAACAAGCAAAAAAAAGCGTATGAATAATGACATTCGTATATACTCTCACTTGTACAAAAAATGGCAAATATGGTATATCCATAGTTTAATATTTATTAGACTCTAAAATGTTATGGCCTAGCGCTGCCAGACGTACGAAGCAAGCCAGCTGGTGGAGTAGGTCACAGAGCATGTGAAGACACAACTGTTTTGGTTTGCTTGGAAAACTTGTCGTACAGGAGGCAGCAACAAAATATCGACATGCTTTCTTGAAGCGAATTAAGTTTTATTCTTACTCACAGGGAGTTTAATGTGTTAGTATGAATTATAATCAACTATTATTGTTGGTTAAAGATATATATTTCTATGCATACATAAACCAGGCTGCAACCGCTGTGAAATATTTTTTATATTACTATATTTTTTCATGCTGCATTGACAAAGCACTGTTTTATTGAGAAGAAATAGAATATTTACATATTTTTACAATATATAAGATGCATGAAAAAGGCCATTCAATCATTGCCCGACGTGATTTTTTTTCTGTCCGAAAAATTAAAATACCAGTGATATCTGGCATTTCTCCAGTCGCGCGAACACTCCTATTCAAGTCACGGTTATATGAATGAAATTGGGCAGCAGGACAGTGAATGGTGATAAGAGGGAACTTCATGCATAATTACTGGGGTGATACTGTTTCTTAATTATGCAAGTCTTGACTGATGAACAGAGTGACAGGAGATTTTGCAAGGTTAGTGTGTATTTGAGGGAAAATGACTCCTGTATCATGCAGGGCTTTCTGCACTGCTGGTCAAGAATCTCCCCACCTCAAAAGTGTCATTCCCACATTAGGCTACATTCTTCACAATGCAGTGTCCTGGAGGTCACAAAATATGGTATAAGGAACTCATTAATCGAAATTTTGGCTCTATCAACCTCTGTCACCCTACAGTAGAATGTTCAACTACAGTACAGTTACTGCAAACAAAAAGATGACTCCACAAAACGTTACTTTATATAGAGTTCACATTATCTTTTCATTTTTCAGGATCATTATCAATTCCCGGGCTATCATGGTACTTCTGGCAGCACCTACCATCTCGGCCACTAGGGAAATGCATGTGGGAGTAGTGGCTTCCATGCTGGCATGAGGGGAGGTTACTCAGTGCTTGCTCTAGATTTTTTTATACCTTTGAGTTGCAACATTTTTCTAAAGGTGTGTGAAAGCTGACAGGGCATCATGGGGAGCAAAAAGCTTATAGTTGTTCAAAAAACTTGAATAGCAACTTTGTATCAAAAGAAGTCTCTAACTGAAACAGGAAAAATTTTGAAACTCTCAAAAACAACAGTAAGCCACTGGTGTGAGAGGAGTGCCACTGGACCACTGCAGACTGCACCAGCAAGGAAAAAAGGCTCTGGGAAACCACATGTGACTTCTTCATCAGAGGATTCTATTCTGAATGGAGGCATTAATATTTTATGACACAATATGTAATTATGTAACTACTGTATATAGCTATAGGTAACATGTTATACAAGTAGTTAAGTGTAGAGTTCTCTAGGAAGAGGCTAGATACACTCCCCAGTAGCCAGACACAGGATGATCTCATCGAAGCTGTTCACGTGTCAGAAACGCGGCCGACACACACACACATACGTATGCACACGTATGCCCACACACTTAGCTGGAAGTCAGAGGGGGATATAAGTCTGAAATCATGTGTAGGAGAGTTAAAGAAGGGCAGAGAAGGATAGAGAACCAGAGAGAGAGAATCAGAGACAGCCAGGAAAGACGAAAGGACAAGGTGAGTAGAAGCTAGAGATAGAGTTGGAGGGCAGCAGCTAGCACAAATGGTCATGTCAAGCTCCTAAACTTTTCAATCAAGCAAATGTCCCACAATAAAACTCCATCGACCCCAAACTGCCTATTCATCATTTCACCTTCACTTACAATATGAAGAGGATAACAGGAAAGAGATGCCCTAACTCACATTTCCCTACAACACCAACATTCATTCTTTCTCTCCTCCTGGGTCTCTTCAATCAACCAGACAAGATAATACATCTTCTTTCTCCATTAACCCTTTAACCGCGGGTGTCATTCTCGAATGTTTGTGAATATTTTTAATACCGCGTGTTTTTTCCGTGCGCCAATTGTTTCAAGGGAGAGTAGCTATTAAGTTCCTTCATTCCAGCCGACCCCCACCTCCCTCCTCCCACCCCCTGGGCCCCCACCTCCCATCCCCCGGGCCCCCCACCCCACCCCTGACCAAACACGCATTAGTATCTGTCCAGCTGTGTGAGTGACAACACCGCTGATGTGGCAGTGAAGTGCGGGCAATTACAGTGCCTTTTACCTGCCTCAGTGAGCACAGAGTGGGTGTTTATCGTATGTGCAGTGTTCATATATGTTTATAGTATTATTATCAGAATGAGGTTGGCATTTGGTAATGGTGTGTGAGCGAAAAATAGTGATTACAACACCACTGATGTGGCACTGAAGTGCGGGCAATTACAGTGCCTTTTACCTGCCTCAGTGAACACAGAGTGGGTGTTTATCATATGTGCAGTGTTCATATATGTTTATAGTATTATTACCAGAATGAGGTTGGCATTTGGTAATGGTGTGTGAGCGAAAAATAGTGATTTTAGATCGCTCACTTCTAATGGCACTGCCCATCCAGTGATAGTCAACGAAATCATGAAACCTACATCACTGCAAAGCCAAAGGTTAGTACTTTCTAATGGTACCTTATTTTTCGCTCTAGATTTATTCTGTGCAGAGTTATAAAGGTTTAAAGTTTGTTTACATTTTGGCTGGAACCTCCGCGGGAGTGGCCAGTCGGGGCAAAACAATGCCTGCGGTTAAAGGGTTAAAAAACAAAAAAATGATAAATATCACTTAATCCTGATATCTGGTGGCCTCTGACATTGGTGGCAGCAGTGAGAAATTATGAAATACCCACAAATTACACCCAAAGAACTAAAGCAGGAAAACCTTGATTTACTGAAACACATCTGTTGGAACAGTTAAACATAGGCTGAAGTAAGAGCTTGGACTTACAGCAACGCATGCTGCTAAGATGCCATAAAGACCAAGAGGCTGAATTTTGCAAAGAAATATGCAGCCTGGACAGAAGTACAATGGGAGGAAGTCATGTTCAACTATGAGAGCATGTTTAAAGTTATACAGGCAAGTGGAAGGAAAGTGAGGCGACCTCGAGGCTTAGACATGTCTGACCCAAGGTACAGTACACAATAAGACTGTCAAACATCCTGATCAAGTGAAGGTGTAGGGATGTTTCTCACGAAAGAGTGGTCGAGTAGGCTTGTACTTTCAACCAAAAGGTAAAACAATGGATCAAAGCCTGTATATTGATGTGCTAGGTGAGCATTTGCTGCTGTATATGAGTGTTCATGATGCTAAAATCCCCATGCAGGATACAGCCCCCTATCATGGGACAAGAAAAATAGCCAAATTTCACCAAGATACCAACACAGATGTCCAGGAATGGCCTGGGAATTCACCTGACCTCAATCCCATGGAGAATGTATGTTCAATTATGAAAAGGAGGCAAGCAACAAAGGACAATTCAAGTGCGCCAAAAATGAAGAAATTTATAAAAGATGTCAGTGGTAGATGGGGGCGCTCACCATCTACTCATTGTAGTGGTGCTCTTGGGTGACTGCCCTTTCCTCTCTTCCTTCCTTCTTCTGTCTTTCTTTCCTTCATTCTTTCCTCTTCCTTTTGTCTACAGGTGACTCTACACTGAGTGACAAGCCAAATGGTTTCCTGTACGCCAAGAAACCATTTACTTCACATGCTGGTAACCATACAGTATAACCAGATTATGGCACCTGGTGGATTAGTGGGTAATTAAGGCATGCCAATTGGATTGGGCCTGTGCAGACGTGTGTCCAAGGGGTGGTTGGGGTTTGCTGCTCGCGTAATGCCACTCATGAGGCTGGTCACTCTCATCTTAAATATCAGAACCAACTTCCATAGACCAGGGCTTCTATGCTCCTCATGGGGAAACAGAGATTTAGATGATGATGATGATGATGATGATTTTGATGATGATGATGCAAGTAAATGTAACATGAATAGTTCAAAAAATTAGCTAAATCAATGCCTAAACAACTTGCTTATGTAATAAAAAAGAAGAGAAGTAATCTGAAATACTGAACAAAATCTGTATGACCCACTTTGTGTGTTTTTTTCAGCCATTACAGTAATGAGATAACTTCAAGCAACTATTTTTTGGCATCATCATTTTATTTGCAGTGACTGTATTTATCAAACTAGAGACCACTTAATCAAGATGCAACTGCAACACAAGATGGAAGGTAAAAAAAAAAAAAAATAAATAAAAAAAAATAAAAAATAAAAAATCTTTTCCTTGTCCTATTGTTTATTACTGATTTCAACATTCATGATTTTTATGTACAGTATCAAGGTACACAATATAACCCATACACAATGGATTACATTACACACCTTCACATCCTGTCATCCACACAGGCAATGATTCATTATGTGTGTGTGAATGACAGGATGAGAAGGTGTGTAATGGGTGCAAGAGCATACAGAAGTTGGGGGACCGGATTTTCTGACCACGACTTGGTGGTGGTCAGAATCAAGGTCTGAATGAAATGGGGAAATAGAAGAAGGGAAGGACGGGAGGAAGTAGTTCATACAAGGAGTTGGAAAGGTTACAGGAGGATGGAAAAATGGCGGAATATATGCGTGAAGTGGAAGAGCGATTGGCTAAATTTGGATTGGAGCAGATGGGGGACGTGGAAGGTGTGTGCAAGATACAGAAGAAACCTGTGCAGCATGTGAGGTGCTGTGTGGGTGAATAGAAGACAAAAGACGGTGCAGGGAACAGCATGGTGGAATGAAAAGGTGAGACAGGCTGTGCCACAAAAGAAGAAAGCATATAGTGAGTGGATGAGAAACAGGGGCGTGGAAGAAGTTGAGAGATAGAAGAGAGAGTTATATGTATGGAGGAAGAGAGAGGTGAAAAGATTAGTTAGAGAGGGTAAGAAGAAAAGGAAAGAGGAATTTAGAAGGAATTTGAGTGTAAAGTGGAGGGAATGTAAGAAAATGTTCCGGAAAGATGTAAAGAGAGTTAGACAGGGTGCCAAAGAAGTTAGCTGGGGAGTGAAAGATAAAAATAGCACTGTAGATTACTAGTGGAGAAGGGAGAAAAAGTAAGCAGATGGAGAGAACACTTTAAGGAATTCTTGATCATATAGAATGAATGTAGTGTGAGTTTAAGTTGCTGGGGAATGGCAGGGAGAAGGAGGGATGTGAGAGGAGGGGAAGAAATCAGTAGGATGGAAGTTGTTGAAACAATGAAGTTAAAATAAGGAAAGCCCCAGGCATTGATGGAGTGTCTGGTGAAATGCTGAAGCAGGGGGGAGAAATAGTAGTAGAATGAATGTGGAAGATATGCAGATTGGCCTAAGAGGGAGGTAGAGTCCCAGAGGATTGGCAGTCAGGTATAACTATCCCCCTGTACAAATGGAAAAGGGGAAAAAGAAGTATGTGATAATCATAGGGGCATTCGTCTTCTTGGTGTAATAGGAAAAGTATATGGTAGGATACTTATTAACAGGGTTCGGGAAACAACAGAGGAATTAGTTGGAGAAAAACAGGGAGGTTTTAGGAAAGGAAGAGGTTGTGCAGAGCAGATATTCATTCTTGGATCTTTAGTAGAAAAGTTTCTAGAGAAGGGAAAGAAGTTGTGTGCAGCCTTCATGGGTTTGGTGAAAGCATATGACAGGGTGGGTACACAAGGACTGTGGACAGTATTAAGAATATATGGAGTAGATGGGACGTTGTTGAAGGCCGTGAAGAGTATGTATGAGGGTGCTAAGGCTGCAGTGTATGTGGATAGTGAACCAAGTGAATTTTTCTATCTGAAGTTTGGATTAAAACAGGGATGTGTCATGTCTCCACGGTAGTTCAGTCTGTATATGGATGGGGTTATAAAAGTGATATAAGGTAGTACAGTGGATGTTGGAGTGGCCCTAATGAGAGTGAGCAGTGTTCGAAACTCCCTGTACTGCTGTTTGCAGATGATATTGTGTTGATAAGTGAAGACGAAGGGGAGCTGCATGGCTTGGTGGTTGAGTCTGGGACAGTGTGTAAGAAACTGAATCTAAAGTGAATGTAGGGAAGTGTAAAGTTATGGTCATTAAACGAAGTTAAGTCTGTGGATGTAAAATGAGGTTGGATGAGGAGGAAATGGAAAATGTGAGTGCATTTAAGTACTTGGGTAATGTGATGAGTAAGGATGGAAGTTTAGAGGGTGAAGTGCTTGAAAGAGTACAGCAAAGGAAGAAAGATTGAAGGTTCCTTGAAAGCAGTGACAAGAAACAGGGAAGTGAGCATGGATGTGAAAAAGTTACTACATGACAGTATTGTGATACCATGTTTAACGTATGGAAGTGAAGCTTGGACCTTGTGGGAGGGACAGAAGTCGAGTGAGAGCAGTGGAAATGAGTTATTTGAGAGGAGCATGTGGAGTCACATGGAGAGACAGACTGATAAATGAGGGTGAAGAAGCATTGTGGTGTGGATGTGGATGTGACAGGAAGCGTTAGGAGAAACACACTGCAGTGGTTTGGCCATGTGGAAAGGATGGAGAGTGAGAGACTGACGAGGGTACTGTATATGAGAGGTGGAGAGGGGGAGAGTGAGGGGGAGGCCAATGATGGGATGGAGAGATGAAGTGGAGAGGTATATGAGAGAGGGGAGGTGTGAGCTGGGAGCAGGGCAGCGAAATGGAAGGGGACAGGGTGACATGGAGGTGATTTGTTTGTGGCCACCCCTTACGGGATTAAGGTGTCTGGCAATAGACAGAGACAATGGACAATAAACTGAACACTTATAATTCCATTAGATACCCACCAAACATGATTGGTACATATCAAAGCTGGGGACATTATAGTTCCCCCAACAATGTATTAACTATACTGTCACTTTTCCCCATTTACCTCAATATACTAAGTTTACTGTGTATATAAATTTAAGAAAAAATTACAAACAAAAGGCAGCAAACCTGCAAGAAGCAACTCTTCCAAAGAAAATGAAAGAAAAAAGGTACAAGAAAAGACAAATACCAATAGAAAATGAAAAATAACCAAGCAGACACAAATATCTTTCACAACTTACATGATTGTCTTTCCCGCTGGTGTTACTGAGCCGCTCAATGGCATTCGTGACATTTGTGTCCTCCGTCTCCGCAAACCAAACCGGAGGGGAGTGGGGGTAAGTTTCCTGTAAGAAAATTATTACAATGTAGTACAATAGTATGGTTAGCATATGCTAAAATGTCTGTGATATTTAAAGGCAATGGTTACAATTATAATACAGGGTTGTGAAAAATTATCCCCATTAGCACTGTATAAATGAACACAATTACCAAACCCAAAATACGAGGTCTGTCCAGAAAGTATCCAACCTTAAGTTCTAAAAAAGTAAACAGCTAGCCTGTTGAGCTAGGATACTAATCCCCCTCAAAGAAGGCTCCTTCTGACTTAATTCATGTAGCCCAGTCTTCTTTCCACTGCCTGAAACTTTTTCAAAGTCAGTTTTCAGTACCTCCTGCAGGTGCTTCATAGCATTTGTCATGATCTCTTCTCTTATCTCAAATCAGGAAAACTTCTGTGGAGTTTTGTGTTTGGGGAATAACTAAAATTGGCATGTCCGGTGAGTAGGGAGCCTACCTGCAGGATGTTGTGCCTCGCCAAAAATTCCTGAAATTTGTCCTATATTCATTGTTTTCGTACCATCGAAAATTCGTACTTTGGGTTTTTGTGTTTCGAAGACTCACTGTACCTGGTATTTTTTCAAGTACTTAGGGTCTAAGTAAAAGTACAAGTACAACCAAAGTTTTAAACTCCAGGTCCAAGTACAAGTACATGAAAAACCGTATTTAAGTCCGAGTACCAAGTACATGTACTGTACTTGGACCCAACCCTGGCACTCACCATCCACTCACTCAATGTAGTGCTGCTTTGGGTGTCTGCCCTTTCCTCTCTTCCTTCCTTCCTCTTCTGTCTTTCTTTCCTTCATTCCTTCCTCCTCCTTCGGCCTACGGGTGACTTTACTCCCCCTCTTCTGTCTTTCTTTCCTTCATTCTTTCCTCTTCCTTCTGCCTATGGATAATGCTACACCAATTGGGAAGCCAAATGGTTTCCTGTACACCAGGAAACCATTTACTATGCTGGGTGGTACCCATATAACCAAATTATGGCACCTGGTGGTTTAGTGAGTAATTAAGGTGCTCCAATCGGACTGAGCCAGTGCAGGTTTATATCCAAGCAGAAGTTGGGGTTTATTGCTCACATAATGCCACTCAGGGATGAATGAAGGTAGTCATTCTCATCTTAAATGTCAGGACCAACTTGCCTAGCGCTGGGCTCTTACGCTCCTCATCGGGCAACATAGAATTGGATGATGGATGATATATATTATATATATACTGTATACAGTGGGCTCGCACAGTGTGCGAGAGATTGGGCGGTCCAGGTCCTCGCACATTGTGAATACATAATCTTACAAGAAAAATTACATATGGGCAGTACCCTCTCATATCTGGGCATATTTTGGCCCTTAGAGACATAATAAAGGTCAAATTTTTCAGACACTGTACTACAGATATAGCTACAATAACAAAAATATGGGTAGTCACCTTAACAACAATAGACAACAGGCCTAATGGACTTAAATAACAGGGGTTCCGAGGCGCAGCAACACTTACAGCGCCGCACCAACACTTCCCTTCACAGACTCCTCTTAAGCACCTTTCCCAGGAGCCTCAAAGTCACTCACTTCGACCACAAACCCCCTGAAGTCCAATGCTGACACATCTGGCATTGCATCCTCTTCATCCCCAACAGGAACAGCATCAGACAATGTAGCTGGTTCCTCACTTTCACTAACTTGAGCCCGCTGTGTGTAACTTGTTATAAGTGTCTGTCTTCTCCTGTCTATTTCTTGCCTGTGCCTGTCTGTGTAGAAACGGAAGAGTTGTCGATACCAACCAGAACCTCCTCCATTCTTAGGTTGCTGACTTCCTCTTCCTTGAGCTTATCCACGGCAGCAAGGTTCTTGCTTATTCTTGACATACACAGCTCTGTATTCCCCTCCACCACACTAGGCTGCTCAACTTGACTCTGCCTGGCATCGGGCTCAGCGTCAGCCTCGTCTATCCGTTGCAAAACTTCCTTGGGAGGCTGTTCCTCAATAGCAGCATGCACTTCCCGTATGTCCGCCAACATAACATCCTCAAAACCTGGTGCAGCTTGTGCTGCTGTCAGTGATGCTGCCTCAGCCTTGGCCAGTGGTTGAATGGCAGTCTCATGGGTCGTGCATAATTGAGGCACGAGCATTCGCCATGCATGGTTCACTGTTGCAGGTGTAATCTGCTGCCATGCTTGTAGGAGAAAGTCAACTGCGTCCTTCACCGAAAAACGACGCCAAAATGCCTCAACAGTCAGGTCACCTGTGAAGTGTTGGGATACAGCTGCTGGTGAAGATGATACAGGAGCAGGTGCCTCATCGGGGTCTTCGTCGTGGCCTTCTTGTAGGGCATGAAGCTCCTCTTGTGGATCAGTCTTCCTGCATAGGTAGTCGTATACTTGCTTGTGGTACAAGAGCTTCACAGTGGCAATCAGTTTTTGATCCAGTGGCTGCATTAGTGATGCCCTCGGGGGCGGCAGAAACACAACACGACAATCCTTATGCAGATCTTCTAGGTACAGAGGGTGACTTGGTGCATTGTCCAGCACAAGGAGCATCTTAAATGGAATGCCCAGTTCCCAGCACTTGGCACTGGCATCGGGGACGCAGTGCCTTGTTAACCAGTCTGCCATAATGCTCCCAATCATCCAACCATTTGCAGACTTGTACCAGTACACGCCACTTGCATCCATGTTCATGAGGTTTTTGTAGCACCTTGGGTGTGAAGCTGTGTGTACAACAACTGGCCTCATCTTGTGGCTCCCAGACAGGTTTACAGCGAACATTACCGTCATCTTACACTTCTGGAGCTTGCGGCCAGGGGCTTGTTTCTGTTTTTTAGCGATATAAGTCGATTTGGGCATGGCCTGGCAGTAAAACGACGTTTCGACGACGTTGTAGATCTGGTCCTTGGTATACTGTACTGTCCTCTTCAAGAAGTGCTCTAAATATCGCAGGATACTCTCTCACGGCCAGCTCGTCAGCAGAGCCATGTTCACCAGACACTTTGATGTGACGGAGTTCCTTGCATTTCAAAAAATGGTGCAGCCATCCTACCGATGCCTTGAAAGGTTTGTCCACATTTAACTTCCAAGATGTTGCCTAGTGAAAGAGCTGGGCTTGGTTCTGAATAAATATGCCATTCAGTGGAACACCTTCCTTCTCCTTCCTCATTATGAAGGTGGCAAGATACCGTTCCATTAGTATCATCGCACGATTTCCCATCCAGGAACGGCCGTCTAGGTCAGATGCACCATACGTTTTCACTAGAGCCCTGATGGCATCGCGGTTCATCCACATTGTCCTCACTGTTGATTCAGCCTGTCCCAGGGCTTTCCCGATAGCGGTGTTTCCTTTTCCCATCTCCTTCTCCTTGATAACCTCAAACTTGGTTGCGTGCATCAGAAGTCTCTTAACTCTCGGGGTTGGAGCTATGGTACGGCAATGTACAGGCCAGGATGGAGCAGCAAAAAAACGCCACATTTTGTACATGACAGGTTAGCTGCAAAAAGCAGATCTGCACTGTGCATAAGCCGGGTCTGTTATGGCACGCTTGCCACGTCGTACCCCAAGGTGCGCAGTAGAATGCCCGGGAATTTCTGCGTATCAACATGGAGCCACGTGACGATGGACGCGTTGTGTGTGTGTGGGAGGGGTTGCATACTAATAGAGAAAGGCATTTTTGAGCCACTCCTTGCCTCTACCTCACGTTCTGTGGGGTAAACTCATGCATTCAAGGTTTTTGGTTATGATTTTTGGTCACACATGCACAATGCGATTCGCTCACTGTGATCTCGTGCACTGTGCAAGCCCACCGTAAAGTCATCTTCCCAATATCCGATGTAAAAGAGCCAAAGGCATGTCCAGGAATTAGTTTTGTAAGAATACTGGGCCCCTGCCTCCTGGACTGGTACTGATCGACCCTAACCCAGCCTAACTTTGAAAGCCACCTAAATTACTCCCTACCGCACATGCATAGCACCTATTTAAGACCCTATTGACACCAAAAATGGACATAAAACATGACGTAAATGAAAAGGAACCAGAGAATGAGGAATTGGAAGTGAGCATGGAAATTATTTAGCAGTGTACTTGGTACTTACAGCACATATGTGGCTGCCTCCTCTACGGCTCTGGCAGTGGTGAAAAAGCTCTTGAAGCATGTATAATAATCCAGTGTTGTGCTGCACTTAATTCTTCGCACTATGAGTTACAGTTATTTAACACTGCACAATCTGTTCTTAATTGTGCCATGCCAGTCTCAACTGCCAGTTTGCACTCCACACTTAATCCTTTGCACTCTAAATTCTAATTTCTTAACACTGCACAACACTGTAAATTCCCATGTGGTCTAGTGGCGAGGTATTGCAGTTTATTCACAAAAACGAGCACATGCGGCATCCACTGTGATGAGCATCTACTCACGATGGAAGTTTGGCAGTAATCGAGGAGGAGGGAGGAACAGCAGGGGAGCGGCGGCCATGTGTAAAAACAGCTGTTCGGCAGCGCATTCCAATATCAAATAATGGGTGGGATTATTTTTTTTGGGGGGGGGGGGGGGGTGGGAGGGTTCCGAAGGCCCAGGCCCAAAATGTCCGGAAATTGGACTGTCCAGGAATTGGGCGTCCAGCTATTACAGGAATTACTATATATATATATAATATATATATATATATATATATATATATATATATATATATATATATACCTGTATATATATATATATATATATATATATATATATATAAATATATATATATATATGTATATAATCTATATATATATATATATATATATATATATATATATATATATATAAAATCTATATATATATATATATATATATATATATATATATATATATATATACTGTATATATATATATATAATCTATATATATATATATATATATATATATATATACTGTATATATATATATATATATATATATATATATATATATATATATATATATATATATATATATATATATATATATATATATATATATATATATATATATATATATATATATATATATATATATATATATATATATATATATATATATATATATATATATATATATATATATATATATATATATATATATATATATATATATATATATATATATATATATATATATATATATGTGCATATATATGAGTTTGAGAGAGTGTGTAAGAAACGGAATCTAAAGGTGAATGTAGGGAAGAGTAAAGTGATGGTCTTTGAGAGAGGTGAAGTTAGTGAATGTACAGCGAGGTTGGATGGTGAGGAATTGGAAAATGTGAGTACGTTTAACTACTTGGGTAGTGTGATGAGTAAGGATGGAGGTTTGGAGGATGAAGTGCTTGAAAGGGTACAGCAGGGAAGAAAAGTTACTGGTTCTTTGAAAGCAGTGATAAGAAACAGGGAAGTGAGCATGGAAGTGAAAAAGTTACTACATGACAGTATTGTGATACCAACTCTAACGTACGGAAGTGAAGCTTGGACATTGTTGGAAGAACACAAGTCAAGAGTGAGAGCAGTGGAAATGAGTTATTTAAAAGGAGCCTGTGGAGTCACGTGGAGAGACAGGCTGACGAATGAGGATATAAAGGAGCGTTGTGGTATGGATGTGGATGTGATAGGAAGCATTATGAGAAACACACTGAGGTGGTTTGGCCATGTGGAGAGGATGGAGGGTGAAAGACTGACGAAGAGAGTGTATGTGAGTGAGGTGGAAGGGGGAAGAGGGAGGGGGAGGCCAAGGATGAGATGGAGGGATGGGGTGGAGAGGTATATGAGAGAGGGGAGTGTGAGTTGGGAGCAGGGCAGTGAAATGGCAGGGGACAGGGCGACTTGGAGGTGATTTGTTTGTGGCCACCCCAAACGGGATTGAGGCGTCTGGCAATAAACAGATAGATATATACATATATATATATATATATATATATATATATATATATAGATAGATAGATAGACAGATAGATAGATATAGCACACACGTCTCAACTGTTGAATTCCACATGAAATGGCTATATTTACCATCATGGTAAATATGATCATCTTCATTAAAGTCAATAACGTTACGTTACCTGTTATATATCATTTTTTCCATTCTCTACATTTTATAAGCAAATTGTCTTTCGTACAGCACTTAATACATTTTATCCTTTGGGCTGTGACATCCAAAAAACATTTCTATCTATTTATCTATCTATCTACTGCCAGACGCCTTAAACCCTTACACGGAGTGGCCACAAAGAAATCATCCAGATAGATAGATATAGCACACACGTCTCAACTGTTGAATTCCACATGAAATGGCTATATTTACCATCATGGTAAATATGATCATCTTCATTAAAGTCAATAACGTTACGTTACCTGTTATATATCATTTTTTCCATTCTCTACATTTTATAAGCAAATTGTCTTTCGTACAGCACTTAATACATTTTATCCTTTGGGCTGTGACATCCAAAAAACATTTCTATCTATTTATCTATCTATCTACTGCCAGACGCCTTAAACCCTTACACGGAGTGGCCACAAAGAAATCATCCACATCACCCTGTCCCCTGCCATTTCACTGCCCTGCTCCCAATTCACACCCCCCTCTCTCATATACCTCTCCACTCCATCCCTCCACCTCATCCTTGGCCTCCCCCTCCCTCTCTCCCCCTTCACCTCACTCACATACACTCTCCTCATCAGTCTCTCATTCTCCATCCTCTCCACATGGCCAAACCACCTCAGTATGTTTCTCCTAACGCTTCCTATCACATCCACATCCACACCACAATGATCCTTCACATCCTCATTTGTCAGTCTGTCTCTCCATGTGACTCCACAGGCCCCTCTCAAATAACTCATTTCCACTACTCTCACTCTTGACTTCTGTCCCTCCAACAACGTCCAAGTTTCACTTCCACAATAGTGTCATGTAATAACTCTTTCACTTCCATGGTTACTTCCCTGTTTCTTATCACTGCCTTCAAGGAACCAACAAACTTTCTTCCTTGTTGTACCCTTTCAAGCACTTCACCCTCCAAACTTCCATCCTTACTCATCACATTACCCAAGAACTTAAACATACTCACATTTTCCATTTCCTCACCATCCAACCTCACTGTACATTCACTGACTTCACCTCTCTTGTAAGACCGTAACTTTACTCTTCCCTCCATTCACCTTTAGATTCTGTTTTCTACACACTCTCCCAAACTCATCCACCAAGCCTTGCAGCTCCCCATCGTCATCACTTAACACAGTATCATCTGCAAACAACAGTACAGGGAGTTTCCAAACAATGCCCGCTCTCATTAGGGCCACTGCCCTACCTTGTATCTCTTAAACCCTATCCATATACAGACTGAACAACCATGGAGACATGACACATCCTTGTTTCAACCCAATAATCAAATAGAAAAACTCACTCAGTTCACTATCCACACGCACTGCAGCCATAGTACCATCATACATACTCTTCACAGCATTCAACAACATCCCATGTACTCCATACATTCTTAATACTTTCCACAATCCTTGTCTATCCACCCTGTCATATGCTTTCTCCAAATCCATGAAGGCAGCATACAACTTCTTCCCCTTCTCTAGAAACTTTTACGCTAAAGATCTGTGAAAGAATATCTGATCTACACAACATCTTCCCCTCCTAAAACCTCCCTGTTTTTCTCCAACTAATTCCTCTGTTATTTCCCTAACTCTGTCAATAAGTAACCTACCATATACTTTTCCTATTACACTCAGAAGACAAATGCCCCTGTGATTACCACAGAATTCTTTTTCCCTTTCCCTTTGTACAAGAGAATAATTATACCTGACTTCCAATCCTCCAGGACTCTACCTTCCTCCCAGGCCAATCTGCACATCTTCCACATCCTTTCTACTACTATCTCTCTCCCCTGCTTCAACATTTCACCACACACTCCATCAACTCCTGGGGCTTTCCCCATTTTGACTTTCTTCGCTGCTTCCACAACTTCCATCCTACTGATTTCTTCCTGTCTTCTCACCTCCCTCCTTCTCCCAGCCATTCCCTACCCACTTATACTTGCATTACTATCATTCTCTATGTTGTACAATTCATTAAAGTGTTCTCTCCATCTGCTCACTTTTTCTCCCTTCTCAACTACTAATCTACCATTTTTATCTTAAACTCCCCTACTAACTTCACTGCCACCCCATCTGACTCTCTTTACCTCTTTCCATAACATTTTCTTACATTCCCTCCACTTTACACTCAAATTCCTTCTAAATTCCTCATCCACTCTCTTCTTACTCTCTCTTACTATTCTTTTCACCTCTCTCTTCCTCTCTACATATAACTCTCTCTTCCGCCTCTCAACTTTTTCCACACCCCTATTTCTCATCCATTCATTATATGCTTTTTTCTTTTGTGCCACAGCTTGTCTCTCCTCTTCATTCCACCATGCTGTTCCTTGCATCCCCCTTTGTCTTCTCTTCCTCCCACACACCACCTCACATGCCGCACATATTTCTTCTGTGAATAACTTCCACACACCTTCCACATCCCCCATCTGCTCCAATTCATATTTACCCAATCATTCCTCCACTTCTCTCTTACATTCTGCCTTTTTCTCATCCTCATGTAACATTTCCACTCTCCTTGCATATATTCCTTCCTCCCATCCTTCCCTTCTTCTATTTCTCCATTTTACTTGGATATTGATTCTGACTGCCACCAAGTGGTGGTCAGAAAGTCCACTCCCCCAACCTCTATATGCTCTTGCATCCATTACACATCTTTGCATCCTTTCATCCACACACACATAATCAATCATTGCCTTCCATTCATTCAGTTCACCATTCACCCTTCTCATCACTCACTACATATACCTGTGGATCATTTTGTGCCTGAAGAGGGTACTGGCTATCACCGACCCCCTCCCAGCACAAATGTCCAATAAAGCACTGCCATTCTCATCTATCTCAGTAGGCACACCCCACTCACCAGCTACTCCATCCACCTTCACATTCCCAACTTTACCATTCATTTCACCAGTCAAAAACACACTCTCATTCCTTTCAAACTTTTCCATGCACACTTCCACATTTCTCCAGAACTCTTCGCTCACTCTACTTGAACGATCTTGTGTTGGCGCATACACGCACACAATCCTCCACATTTGTAGTCCAACTTTCAATCCTACCCACACAATCCTTGACCCAATTGATCAATACTCTCTTATATTCTCCTTCTATCTGTTACTCATAACAGTACACACTCCTTCTTTTGCCCTCTCATTCTCACCTACTCCTGCACATACACCCCATCCATACTCCCATTTTCTCACACTCTCACCTCTCCATTTAGTTTCCGTTAATCCACATACATCCACTTTTGCACCCTCAAGCACCTGGACATTATCTCTCTCTTCATCTCATCATTTGCACCTCTTACATCCCACGTTGCCATCCGTATCATGTTCGGTCCTTAGTCGTCATCTTTTGGTCAGTCAGTACTGGACCGAGGCTTCTTGTTCATATTTTTAGTTGGTTGTTTTCCGGGGAGGGACACTAACCCTCTGCCAATCCACTTGCTGTCACGTAGGGACTACATGTTGGTTGGTTATAAGGTTACCACCCAAAGTTGTAAATGATTTCCTGGTTTACATGAAATCATTTGGCTTGCCACTCATGTACAGCTACCCTAAAAACAGGGTACCACTACACTAAGTGGGAGGATGATGGGCACTCCCACCTACCATACTGGAAGTAAACCTGCTATCAGTGTTACAGCCAAATGCATAGCTTTCTATAAGCGACTGCCCACTTCAGGCATGAGTGAATTCTACACTCAATAATGGTTTTCTGTCAGATATTTACATGTCATCATACCTCAATAAATATTCTTGATCGCTTTAAGATATAGTCAATTTCTATAAGATCAACAGAAATGTGTCTTATGCAGTCACAAACAGTGCATCAACCACGATTAAAGCTTTCTCCTTAGTTGGACCCAATCCCCCAGTGCAAGAACATCATATTCTACTGGTAGATAGATCTGATACTACAGTGCCTCAGGATCAGATAGTGAATCTCTAGATGTTGTATTCCATCCATCCATCATTCAATCCTGTGTTTCCCCATGAGAAGCGTAGGAGGCCGGGGCTAGGCAAGTTGGTGCTGACATTTAAGATGAGAGTGACCAACCTCACTCATCCCTAAGTGGCATTACGTGAGCAATAAACCCCAACCACCCCTTGGATATGAGCTTTCACCGGCTCAATCCGACTGGAGCACAATAATTACCCACTTAACTACCAGGCGCCAAAATCTGGTTATATGGTTACTACCCAGCGTTGTAAATAGTTTCCTGGTGTACAGGAAACCATCTGGCTTGTCACTCAGTGTAGAGTCACCCATAGGCAGAAGGAAGAGGAAAGAATGAAGGAATGAAAGACAGAAGAAGGAATGTAAAGTCACCCGTAGGCAAAAGTATGAGGAAAGAATGAAGGAAAGAAAGAAGATGGAAGGAAAGAAGGATGGAGGAGAGGACAGGGCAGACACCCGAAAGCAGCACTACATTGAGTGAGTGGATGGTGAGTATTAAACTCTTTAAATGATGTATTCAATTTTGTTCCTGAACATGAGCTGTTTTTCACACACACTGCAGCTTTTGTAAATGATGGAATGAGGGCAGTTGGATCACTACATAAGGTTGTACCAAAAGTATCTGCCCTAATAGCAAATGTCAGAAAATCTACTCAGGCAACAGATCTGGGAGAGCCCAGACTTCAGACAGCAACACCATGATGGACTTCTGAAGTAAATATGATTAACCCACAATATGCAACCTATCTCTATACAGGAAGCTGTTCTGAATGCAATATTACCTTGTAGTGACCCATGCCATTTAAAATTCTTGGGCATGCACCCTCAAACTCATATATTTATGACGCCTGCAAGCTGATTGTGTACGGTGCTGGCACACATGCTGAGTGCTCAATATTTGTCTAGCCACAATGTGTGAAGGATGTCAGTCTGTGTAGTGCGACTGTCTCCCTTCAACCTTCTCAGGAGATGATTCTGGGAGGTTTAGGTGGCATCAAAAAAAAAAAAAAAAAAAAAAAAAAAAAAAAAAAAAAGGCTTGTCTCCAGTGACTCAAGCGATGAGAGTGAACAGATTCCAAGAAAAGTACCGAAATATGTGGGTGGTTGTGGGAAGACATGAACAAAACATGCCCATTTCCCCAATATATGCCACAACCCAGTGCACCATGCCTCAACCTATTGCTCTTATGATCCCCCCTTCCCCCCCCCCCACACACAGTTACTTAAAGCTGTCCTACTACTACACAATACGACAGCTGCTATACTCACTAAGATGGTGTGTTTCTCAGTATTTGGTGCAATGTGTGTGACTGTGCAGACCAATTCTGGATCTGCAAACTTTGTCACACAGTTGGCAAGTCCAGGTTTGCCAGGTTAACTCTGATTTGGTTGTGCCTCTGGTGTCTATGCTCTTCTCTGATCAGGTTCCAAGTATCTTCCAGATGCATAGTTCCTTCACTGCAGAGGAATTGTCATTGTATTCTGTCAGAAGCAATGGTTTCAAGATCTTTTGGTATGATCATGGTTGTCTTTATTATATGTTGCCACATCCTCTAAGCTACTACTGTTTAGTTTCTTGATGGATGGTCTGCAGTGCATTTGTGGGCTTGTGACTTACTGCAGTGTGGTGACTGTAAGGTTATGGTCTGTGGAGCACTCAGCGCCTCTCATAGCTCGGATTATAAGAACTCCTCTACGATCTCGCTGCCTTACAATGACATAGTCAATTAGGTGCCAATGGCTACATCATGGGTGCAACCATGTGGTTGTGTTTATGCTTAAGTTGCCATGACAGACTCTAATGCCTTGGCAGAAGTGATTATCTTTCTCCACTCTGGCATTAAAATCTCCATGCAGGGTCAGTTTGTCATTAGGTGGTATTGCACGAACTGTAACATCCAGAGTCAAAAGGAATCTCTGGCAGTGTCCTCAAAATGAAGCATTGGGGCATAGGCACTGATTAGTGTTGCATAATGGCCTTTAGAGAGTGGTATGCACCAGGACATGAGCCTCTCTGATATGCCCACAGCTGTTTCTTGGAAATTCTGTACAAGGTTGCTCTGGAGTGCAAAGCCAACACCATGGTTTCTTCTTACACTGTCTGGGTATCCCCTCTGAAAATAGATACACCCTTCTCCTGCTTCTATAAGGCTGCCCTCTCCTGAGAGGCGAGTCTCAGACAAGGCAGCAATGTCAATTTTATATCTTCTCAGTTCATGGGCAATAAGGCCACTTCCACGATGTGGTCTTGTGCCGTGGTCAGTATCAAGCAAGGCTCATATATTCCAGGTAGCAAAAGCCACAAATATTCTTTTGGTTTTCAACCACAATGTGGCATGCCTTGACAGACAAGGTTATCTGCCCAGGTGGTGTAGAGCAGTAAATGTTTAGGTTACTTTTTCTAAACCCCTCCTCCTCAGATGTATGCAGTTGAGTATCCGTTTCCAGCTGCGTAGTCATGCTGGATGACCTGATCCTATGCCATCATGCCAACGACCACTGGGCCATGCTGCCTATGTAGAGGACTTGAGGTAGCACTAGCAACTTCCAGCCACATCCATGACGTGTCACTGTCACCTTATCCTGTCGCCATAGGTTTTTGTTTTGGTGAAAGATAAGATGGGAGGTGATTATAGCAGTGGGCTTCCACAATGAATGGATCTGGTGCAATAGGAAGGGCATGCAGTCCTTACCAACACGTGATCCCAACTTGTGATGGTGGAATGAAGCTTCACAAAGACCATCTACTGAGCAAGGTTGCAGAGTGCCGCAAGCTCTGTCTGTTGAGCCCCGCCTTCTGTGGGACTCCACTCCCAGATTTTTCATTCAAGGTTTACTCCCATGGCATTCACCCAACCTAGGGCAATCCACAAGACACTGGACCTGGGAACACTTAGTCTGACCCCTCACTGATGGCCCTTTCAGCATGGGTATCCCTGTCCTCCTGCTGAGTCTAGGGGGGAATTTCCCTTCGCTGGTACAGCCCACCAGATTTACAGGGCACACAAGCCCCTCAGCATGATGAGGCAGTTCCTGGGGAGGGAAACACACACACACACACACACACACACACACACACACACAAGCACCGACCCTCTTGTCCACATGCCAACCCTCCAAGGCGGAAAGAAGGAGAGAAAAGGACAATATAAAAAAACATTGCAAAAATGACTGAAAGTGGCATATGCTAACATAGATGGTCGTATCTCAGCAAGGCTAGAAATGGACGCTGAGCCACACATTATGTGCTTCATAGAGACCAAGCTAAGAGAGAATACTGAAATCCAAATGGGAAATTGGAAATACAAACTATGGGGAAGAGACAGAAATGAAAAAATGGGAGGAGGAGTGATGATAGCAGAGAAAAACAGCATAAATGTGGATAGTGTGGAACTGGGAGAAGGTATGGCTGAAGTGATAAACATGGTAATTGGAACCGATGGGAAAGGCAAGAGAAACCGCACTAGCATATATCCCCCCCAAGACAAGAAGATGGAATGAGTAGGAATATCAAGAGATATTGTCGGACATGGTAGATATCTACAGAAAGTGACTGAGAAATGTAACAACATAATCCTCATGGGGGACTTCAACTGTAAAGGGGTAAACTGTGGAGGGTGGGACTCAGGAAGTAGTGAAGATTCATGGGGCAGTATACTGTACTATTAAATGCAGCAATGGATAATGTAATGACCCAGTGGGTCAAAGAAAGGACAAGATTTAGAGGGGATGACACACCAGCAACACTAGACTTAATTCTAACCAAAGAAAATGATGCAATTGAATCTCTGAAATATCTGTGTCCTGTAGGAAAAAGTGATCATGTAGTGACAAACTTCCAAACGACAGAGGGAAATAGGGAGAAGAGATGAACTATACAAGCATGGAAGATACAACTTTGGGAAAACAAACTTTACAGGATTGAGAAAACTTTCTGAAGAAGTGGATTGGCAAGAATTCTGGAAAATAAGAGAGATACAGAAAAAG